>NC_056732.1:439104245-439151745 GCF_019279795.1 Protopterus annectens | reverse complement strand
GCTGCTTGAATCACTGGTAAAATTATCTGGTTTGTGTTCAGATGCTGCTTAAGAATTGAATGTGGTAAAAGTTTTTTTCCTTGAGGACTGGGGTGATCATAAAACAATTAGCCTGGAGTGTAATACTTTATATTGTAACCAATGCATTTTGCCTGTAGGTGAGAATAAGCTCGTTCAGCACTTATTTGTCACCCTTTCCACAACTTATTGTCATAAGTAACAATCAAACCAAAATTAAAACAGCTAACATTCACCAGGTGGAATTTTGTATAAAAACAGAATTTATTAGCACATAAGAAATACATTTTTAACTTAATTCTGATTATTGGCATCAATCAATAAAAATGGACTTGCTGTACATGAGAGTCAGAAAAACATCAGATTGCTTACATTATCTCCTGGCAGTATGGGACGGCGTGCAAGATACCCGGTGCTCATTTCAAACATCAGTTAATAGTCCATGTCTTTTGTCCTCGATGGACACTTACAAATAATTTGCATTCTCTATCTACTCTCTCTTTGGGAGAGCAACAAAACTAACAATGATTCCTTTTACCTTTGATGATGGCTCCTCTTGTAGGCTAAAGTCCAATTCAGTTGCAGAGATTCCTGGTTAAATGCCCCAGTTTGGCACATTCCACTTTCCCGCACTAATAATGGATCTGCCCTTTTGATTGGACTAGACGGCACAGTGGTGCAGCGGTAGCATTGTCGCCACACAGCAAGAGGTTCTCCAGTTCGTTTCTCGGCTGGGGTGCCTTCTGTGTGGAGTCTGCATGTCCTCCCTGCATTCATGTGGGTTTCCTCCAGGTACTCCGGTTTCCTCCCACATTACAAAGACATGCGCCTGGAGCATTTCTCCCTGGGCCTCCTCTGAAATTTGGCTTTGTTCCAAGTCGGACTTTCCCGGTTAGCAAATGTTAAATAAATAACAACAAAAAAAAAATAAAAATTCCACTCCCAGAACTGGCAGGATGCAATATCACAGACTTTGATTCCTTTTCCAGAGTGGGTAGAGATAGAGTAGTCTTTTAGCTGGCAGCCAGAAGCAATCCAAGTATGACTGATGCAAGAAGATGAATATATTTAAAAGTCAGCAGAAGTCTGAAGTCTCTGACTATTGTCAAACTGTGACTGAAAGCCAGACTGAAGAAAAGCCTGAATGGCCAAAAGTTCCTTGCTGACTGACTCAAATAAATGAGTTATATTGCAGTAGGTATCTATACAGGACAGAGGGAGTTTGGAATTTATTTGTACGGTCTCTGCAGTTGATGGAGTCCAGCCTTTGCCTTGGCTGTTTTGGCTATCTTTCCACAATATATTATGTTTGAGTAACAACACATCCAGAAAGAGGAGGGAATTGCAGATATCGCCTTCTTTATATCCTGTGAGTTTATTACTCCTTTCGTATTGCTTGACACCGTAATGTCTGAGAAGCAGAATGGTGTATGGTTTTATGTATCAAGCTCAGAAATTTTATTTGTTGATGGCACGTTTTGGTCTGTGCTGAAAACCAATACTCAGACAGATGTTAAGCAGATTTTCAACAAATGGGGCCCTGTGTATCAGTTTCAAGTTGTATGCTTGTTTTTGAACATTCTGGAGGCCACTTTACTAGGGAAAACAAACCTTAATTTCATGTCTTTTATTGCAGCAGGGACACATTTTAAATGGTGTGGCTTCATACCCTCTGTTTTCTGTATTTTTGTTATATGCCATTACATGATATGTCAGGAAAATAGCAAGATTAATATGCAGAAATACATGAAGGCAGAATAAATAAATGCAGTCAGGTCACAGTAACAACGGCACTATGCATGCCATACTTAATGGCATCAAGAGTAATAACAGATATAGCAATAAAAATAATGCTTATGATAACCATGATTAACAATATCAGTAATACATACATTTATTTTATTTTCAGCCAAAAGGATTCTTCTCATTCCTGCCATGATACCTGTGAACTGGATGTGGTAATATTTTTTTCCTTTGGGGACTCGGGTGTTGCCTGTTAACTGGATGTAGTAATATTTTTTTTTCCTTTTAGGACTCGGGCGATTCCTGCTAACTGGATGTGGTAATATTTTTTTCCTTTGGGGACTCGAGTGATGCCTGTGAACTAGATGTAATAGTTTTTTTCTTGGGGACTTGGGTGATGCCTGTGAACTAGATGTGGTAATATTTTTTTTCTTTGGGGACTTGGGTGATGCTTGATAATCAGAAAGGAACTGGATAAATGCGAAACAGTTGGCAGCTTGGATGCCCTCACAGGAAAAGTTATAGAAAAGATCTTGCTTGGTAGACTGGAGTTCATAAATGTAGATTTTTCTAATAAATAGATAACAATATGGGATCAGATAGCATGGGGTCTTAACAGCAATAACCTCATGCATTTCTATAACTGGGTTACCATCAAGACTTGAAGTAGACACCTAGTTGGTATGGTGTATCTGAATAACATCAATACATTTTATAGCATGTGTCACAGGAGACTTGTGAGATAAAAAACTTAAAAGAGTATTGGATGGGTCAACATCAAGCAAAGATTAGGTGATTGGCTTGCTAATACGGAGGCAACAACAAGGAACTGGAGTGTGGCAACATGTCAACACATGACTGAGTAGAACATTGGATGGGCACACATCTGGGTGAGTGGGGTACAGTTACAAAATGTTACTGTAGTAGTACTGTACCATGCCATATGGTCAGCAGCCCCACAAAGACCACATCAAGCAGCAGTAGCTCACTGTCATATGTAAGTATTAGAAATATTGGATGTGTATACTGCAGGTCTTGATCCCCTGTTAGACAAAGGTAATGAGTTACTTTGGCTTTTGTACAGAAGCAGAGACAGTCCAAGAAAATGGAGTATATCTAAGAGAGATGGCAGTATATTCAGCCACATTTTCCCTAAATTAGAGGAATCCTTAGGCAGGAACAAGAGGAAGTTACAGAACAAATAAACAGTAACAAACCAGTAATTACTGGAATGCTCAAGGCATGTCTTTGGGACTTGTCTTCTTTGCATTTGTTTCTGATATGAAAATGCATGAAAATATGGTCAGTCTATTTGGTGATGAAACACAACCTAACATGGAAAGCAAGGATGGCTTTCCAGCTTCCGTATGCTGCTTGCACTATAAATAGATTGCTGGCAGGGTACAAGATAAACATGTACAAGATTGTATGCTGACAAGAACTGAGAAATGACGTATCTTAGTCCAGAAAGCAGAACGAAAAGAGCTGGGTGTTATAATCGCCCCTATTCTAACAAATACTGCACAATGTAAGAACCTAGTGACAAAGGTCAGCAGAATGTCAGGATACATTGTCATTAGTGTGCAACCATGCATTATGTATAGAGCAAAGATGAGAGAGTGTGATTTCCTGTAATGTACTTTTGGAAGAGTTAACAAGATGGAATTCTTTGAAAGATTTACAAAGGTCAGAAAGAGATGACAAAACAGTTGATAGCAGACAGCCACACAATGCATTCTATACCATATATGCAGCCTTGATGGGCACAAGGCCATTTTCTTTTGTTGTTTTGAGATGCTTTTACTCGTAATTATTGTGAAAACGTAAGGGTTTATTAACAATGGTCTTGTGTAGTGCTTTTGCAAACGTAAATTCTGAGGAGACACTAATCATATACAAATCTGAAGGAAAACATTCACTTAGAAGAATTCTTGCATTATTGTGTGTTTATGCAGTATAATAATAGTACATTCAAATATCTTTAATCATTTTCTATGTAAATGTATTTTAAAAACCAAAGTACTTGAATGATCTGTTATGAATTTAAATTAATTGTTAAATCTTCTTGTAAGATTGCATTGTAATAAATTCTGATAATGAACACACTAGCAAAACAATATTTTTTAAAGTAATAGGAGATATGATGGGTGGTCAGCTGTCTAGCCTTCTTTGTCTGAGTTTGTGCTTCTTCCTTAGCTTGACATTTATTGATATATTTTTAGCACGCTTTACATTCATCTATATCAGCTATCTTAGCTATGTGCTATTTGTTTTATCATATGTTCCGGGTAACTATCATTACAATGATGCACATTGTCACCTGAATGTACTGCTGCTGGGTGGCTTGACATGGCTTTTCGCTTAAACCTGCCTACTTATTGCTTTACTTTCTAGCTCTTACCTCTGCCATTATATTACGATCAGGTATTACCTGGGTAGCTTGTTTACATGGACTCATGTCATTCACTCAAATTTTCTGAATGTCCAGTGACAGAACACTGACATTCAGAATGCTGAAAATCAGGAAAAAAAACAAACAAAAAACCCTAGTAAAACATTTTTTTTTTGGGGGGGGGCAGGCCTACTTGTCTTCCCCACACTAATTATGTATACTAACTCCAATATCACACTGCATTCAGGGAAAGGACCAGTTCTCCAATCCCAGTGTATTGTGATCTCCAGCAGTTGGTTCCCAGATCACAAGTATGCCACGGCACTTTCAGATTCAAAATTCTGTATGTAGGTCTTGTGTCACTCGACATTCAGAACATTCGAAAATCATATGCTCCCTATTTATATCCCCACAAACCCTAAATTACAAAAGTTCACTTGTTGGATTCTGCCTGTACTACGCTCTTCACGGCCATGTGTTGCAAGTCCTATGGTGAAATCTTTGGTGTCTGGATGCACTCTATTTTTTGGATTTTCTGGAGTTCACACCTGCTTTCATTGTATCCCTGATTTTGTATTTACCAGAGCAAAGTCTTGGTTCTTAATTTGTACTAGATTTTTACATTACCTGAGTGCATACCTATCATTTTCTAGAATGATCAGATTTTTTTGCTTATATTTTTGGTCTGTTAATCCTAAAATGTGAGATATTCTGGCAAATGAAGTCACTAAATAATGATAGCCATTTGACTTTTTATCCTCCAGAAAATGCATGTGAATGCAAAACCTGTTATTCTAGCAACATAAGTTTATGAGCAATATTTAAAATCTGTCTCTGTTTTTGGTTCTTTTTCCCCCATTATTTTTGCCCTTGCCTAGATTTCGTGTACTAAGAGGTTAAGTGGTATGCCTCAGTGGCTTTTGTGCATTCATGGAAGTCCTTAACTACAAAAATGTACTTCTTGGGCTCTCCCTGCATTGTACTTTTTTGCTAAAGTCAGTGCAGATCATGAAGAGTTTGCATTGTTCAGCTGCACTCCATCTATGCCTGGATCTACTGAAGCTGAACATTGGTGTGCTTGCTACACTGCTTTGGAAATACTTGCGCAGAAGTTATATTTTTATCTAGTTTTCCCACTGACTGTTTGGGACATGTTAAAAGGATTCTGCATTTTCCATTATTATTATTATACCTGGTTTTGAAGAGATTTTGTTTTGTCCTTGCTAATTAATTAACCTTAGTCAGCTGTTTCAGCCGTCATCACTAATATAGTCCTACAATTGTTGCCAAGTTTTATGACCCTTTTCTTTCACTTGGCTTGCTGTGATTATTACCGCTTTACTCACCAGTGTGAGTGACTGTGACTCCCATTTCAGCTTTATTTAGTGTGTTGTAATATCCAATGTGACTTCAGACATTGCTGCTAGGCTGAAGTTTGCTTTGTCATTTTGACCTGGTGCTTGTGTGTAGAAGTACACACTAAGAATTTATCCCTTTTCTCAGACTGATTAATTAGCACTGCAGTACTCTTACCTGTTTTATTATCTTTACAACTTTCAGGTAGTGCTGTATCATTTCCTCTAGGTTTATAAGCAGCTCAACAGGTTTGGGGATTTTTTTTGGACATTAGCCATGTTTCTTGGTCATTGCATGTTTAACTCATTGGATGTTAAATTTGATCTGGTTTTAATGGCCTATATTTTTTTGTATTTTTTTTTGTATATTTTTTTCTGTTTTATTGTTTCATTGACTCATGTGTTAAAATAGTACTGCATTTATCTGCTTATTTATTTGTTCACTGAAAATTGTGAGTTCTCTCTGTGTCTGCAGTTAGTTGGTTTATTCTTCTCACTTCATTGATATTCGGTGTAGAAGTCTTAGCCTAGAGGGCTTCTCTGTGCCTTAATGTCTTAGTGCCTTATCTCTGAAATTATTTCTGCTGAATAGTTGCATACTTGAGCTGCAACAACTTTATTGCAAGCTGAGATAAGTACAAACTTGCAGTGTTATAAGATAGTACTGCATTTTTTTCTGTTTTATTGTTTCATTGAATTTTGTGTTAAAATAGTACTGCATTTATCTACTTATTTATTTGTTCACTGAAAATTGTGAGTTCTCTCTGTGTCTGCAGTTAGTTTTCCCAACCCTCCCTGTTCTTGTTTTGGTATTAATCTTGGTGGCTTTGGAATTGACTGCCCCTCCTGTAAATTTGTGTTTGAACACTCCTCCTAGGCCCATCTCATTTGCTCACTCAACCGAGTACAGTGAGATCATATTTTGATTTCAGACACTCCTACCATTCCCATCTGTTCAGCCTTATCCCAGCTCTATCCTAGTCTAGTCTCATTAGCTCATCCTGCCTAATACAGAGAGAACATTTGAGTAGGCATACCCACTTAGGCCCTGAACCTGTCTGATTGAAGACTGCTGAAACTGGCTCAGTTCTGAGGATTTTACTGCTTAATTGGGTAATTTGTTTAAATCAGTTTGCTTGTTTTCCATTGTTATAAAAAAAAAACAAATTTGCACTTTACCTGCTGTTTACTGTATTTGTGTTTATTCTTACTTTGTTACCTTATTTTGCTTTTGTCTCTTCTTAAAAGTACTCAATTGTGTTTATTCTGCTGCATTTATTACTGCTTAGTAGTAGCCTGATTAAATAGTAACTGTTATTCTAAATATTTTGGTTAAAGCAGTTGGGCTTCAGACAAGTTGTTTTACACTGAGAAGGTTTGTGGTCTGCACTGTTGTGGCAGGACAGGTAGCGTACATCCTTCTAAGTTGGGAATTGCTGATTGAAGGCTCAGAGTCTGTTATTCTAAAAGTGTATTAGTTCTGGTTAAGCACTTGGGCTCCAGGCTAGTTATTCTGCATTAAGAAGGTTTGTGGTCTGCACTCTTGTGGGAGGAGAGGCTAGATCCTGCCCTTTTGAGCTGGGAATTTCTGGTTAAAGGCTTATTGTGCCTGCTTATTTGAACTGTTTCTTTCTGAAATTTGTGTGTCTTGCTTGCTGTAGCACAAAAGTTAGTAGTTTATTGGCCATTTTGGGCTAATTTCTATCTCTTTCATTTCCTTGTTATAAAACCGCATTTGCGCATTTTTTGCACTTGTATTCAGCTCAGCGATTGCCTGCCAAGTGTCCTGCAGAGTTCTACAGCAGCAGAGAGGCAAAAGAGAGAATTTGGAGTGATTAAGTATCAAAATTACTTGTCCAACACACTAGTAATAGGCAACTCTATAGTCAGGCACACTGATGTCCCATGAACTAGGCTGGACAAGGAGAAGGTTACAGTTAACTGCCTGTCAGGTGCCAGGATCCGCCACATAACACAAACACACAGGTCGCTCGCTCCAGAACAAGTACAAATATGACTCTGTCATTGTCCATGTTGGTGTGAATGATCTGAGATGTACCTCCCTGGACTACATGAAAAGAGACATGGAAGAGCTCTCTGATCATGTAGCCCAAGCCGGTATGACCCTGACCCTGAGTAGCATCCTGCCCTCACCAAGAATGATGCCACGGTATAAAGAAAAAATTATCATTTTCAACAATTGGCTAAGTTTCTGGTGTCATTCAAAGGGGATCCAGTATCTGTCCACTTGGAATGACATGCTCAACAAGCCAAGTTGCTTCGCAAGAGATGGCTTGCACCTGTCACTCTTAGGCTTTCGAATACTGGCCAAGGCTTTTGTCACCCCCATAGTGCCATTTTTAGGCAAGGCTCAAAAGACAAACCCACCACCGTAAATAGCACAAGTAACCAAAACTAAGAGTAATGCTACTCAACGCCAGAAGTCTAAACCTCAAAATGCATGCACTCAAGGCACTCCTCAGTATGGAGAACATCGATATCTATGCAGTAACAGAAACCTGGTTTAAGGCTCCAGAGAGCACCCCAGCACTACCAGGCTATAACTCATACCATACTTTTTGGCCGCAGAACCCGAACCGAAACACAAAAGCCGGGGGTGTATCCATATTCATCAAGGATACTCACACCTCCAGGTTAGTTCATAGGTTCATAGGTTCATACTAGGCTATCTGCCCTAGGGCATTTATAAGCCTAGCCAGAGTGTGTTTGGCTAAATAAACAGCCTCTGCAAGGCTCGAACTCAGGACCCTGTATCCTATAACCACAGTAGTTAACTACTAAGCCATCATACCACTATATATACCTTCATTCTGTTAAGCTCTTTCCAGTGGTGAGAATCAAACCTTGCACCTTGTGCTTGAAAAAGCATACACCTTAACCACTGTGCCACTTGGCTTTTCACACAGTGGCACAGCACAATGCCTCAGAGATCATCCATGTGCGACTAACAATGGGCAAAACTGCAATTCAAATTGTAGATTGCTACAGATCACCCACCATGATCCAGGACCCCCATTCCACATTTCTGGAGACACTGGAAAATATGAAGGTCCTACCAAAAGTCCTAATATTGGGTGATTTCAATTACCCAAACATTAACTGGGAGAACTATTCAAGTACTAACTCACTTGCCCAACGCTTTCTAGAAGTTATAAACTCGAACGTCTTGGATCAACTGGTCAACACCCCCACCAGAGGTGACAACATATTGTACCTGGTCATCACCAACATGGGTGACTGGTGCTCTACACCGGAGGTCAACCCCTCGCTGGTTAGCTCAGACGATAGACTAATCACTCTGAATATCCACATTCCGCCCCCACCCGCAATCAAGGAAACAACCATGAAAAACATTTCAAAAGCAAACTTCACGTTACTTAAGAATGAGGTGGAAAGGTTCACAGCCCCCATGCTAAAGGACAATGCTGTCCAAGCTGCTGAATCCCTTACAAAGGCACTCTATGAGCACCTGCAAGAATGCATGGATCGTGCTATCCCAAGCAAAACCAAGACTCACTCCTCCAAGAAAAGGAAACCAGTCTGGTGGACTTCTGCCATAAACAAGCTATACAATAGAGGGAGGAAACTAGTACAGAAAATAGTAAAATCCCAAGAAGGAAAGACATCCCTGATCAGTATCAGCAAGAAACTATGATCCTCATCAAATCATCCAAGGCTAGCTTCGAAAGAAAAATAGCCAAGGACTTCCAAAGATAACCAGAAAGCATTCTTTAGCTATGTCAAAAACCTAAGTGGAAACTCTCAGACCTGCTCTGAGTTAGTGCAGAATGGCACAAAATACACTGAACCAACTGATATTGCCAACATTTTGGCAGAAAGGTTTAGTGCAAACTTCATCCCCCTCTCACCCCCTAAAGGGCCCAGAACCATACCAGAAGAATGTAGAGCCCCCGGCAATCATTGACACACAGATTAAAACAGCCCTATCCAAAGCCAAAAACACAGCTTCAATGGGACCGGACGGTGTCCCAGGCTGTGTCTTACACGAACTCTAAAATGAACTAACCCCTCACCTAAACACACTGTTCAAACTCAGCTTCTCTACAGACTACATACCCATAGAGTGGCGCACGGCAACAGTTATCCCGCTCCACAAAGGTGGAGCCACAACGGACCCCGGGAACTATCACCCTATAAGCATGACTAGCCTGGTCTGCAAGGCTATGGAGCACATCATCATGGAACTCATTAACATAGACATTGGGAACCTCCAACATTGGACCCTACCTAGTTTGGCTTTGTTAAGGGCAGATCATGTCTCCTAAACCTGGTGGACTTCTTTGAGACAGTTACCAAGGCTTTAGATGAGGGAAAGGAGGTCCACACAGCCTACCTAGACCTTGCAAAGGCTTTCAACACCATTCCCCATTCTGGTATTATAGACAAGCTCACCAGCCTGAACATAAACCCCTACGTCATGAGATGGGTTGCCAGTTGGCTCACGGATAGAACCCACATGGTGAAAGTTGCAGGCTCTAGGTCTGACTCTAAACTGGTTACAAGTGGTGTCCCCCAGGGCTCAGTCCTGGGACACCTCCTATTCGGTATATACTTCTCAGAGGTACAGGTAAGCTCAGGAGGACTATGGCTGACCAAGTTTGCAGACAACTGCAAACTGGGGACCATAATTGACTCTCCGGCTGATACAGACATTCTCCAGAAGGGTCTCACTGAGACGGATACCTGGTATCAAAATCATGGCCTCAAGCTAAATGCCAAAAAGTGCATAGTCATCCCCTTTGGAAAAAACAAAGTACCCATGAACTACCACATACGTGGTAGTCCCCTAAATACAGAAAATGAAATAAGGAATTTGGGGACCCAAGTAGATAGTAATCTCTCCTTTGATAATCATATTGCCAAGGTGGTTAGAAAATCCTTCTATGTGGCCCATCAAATCACAAAAGGGTTCGCATCTAGAACAAAAGAGGTTATTGTGCCCCTCTACTCATCAATCATCAGACCCATCATAGAGTACAACGGCCCATTTGGGATGTACCTTACAAGACACCTGCAACAGCTGGAAAGACCACAGAAGTACCTCACCAAGAGGATTACTGGCCTCAAACAGATGACCTATGCAGCCTATGCAGCCTATGCAGCCTGACTGAAGAAACTCCAGCTGTACTCGGTTGCATACCGCCTACTCAGAAGTGATCTCTGCCTGATATACAAGACTATGTCCAACCCAGAATTGATGGACATGCCCCACCTAAAAAAAAAAACAAATCCCTGAGAGCCACACGCTCTAGGGATCTAAACCTCACCATAACGATAAATAGGACTTGCTAGAGGGATAGATTCCTGTCCCAGAGACTCCCCCATGCTTTGGAACAGGATTCCAAACTACATTAGGCAGAGCCCCTCACTAACACTCTTCAGGAGAAACCTTGACGAGTGGATGGGAAACAGAAAATTTACCCCGGGGATCACTGCAGTGGCTCTGCTGGACAGAGGCACAGGGAACTAATGGCTCTGCTGGACAGAGGCACAGGGAACTAATCTAAGGGGGGTGGCAAAAGCCAACACATTCTGGCTAGGCTTACATAAGCCCTCAGGCAGATAGCATAGTACTTACCTATGAACCTATATTTCTTCTGCATCTATTTCACCCTAATTCTTCTGGCACATATGTTGCTCATTATCTGTAGTGTTCACACGGTATTCACCTATGTGCCTTTTTTTATTGATTTTACACATTGCCAATTCATTGTGGATGAAACACATTTGATTTGTGATTCTTGATATCCACTAATATTACACTGCTTTGCAGATATTATTCATCTCAACTTTGCATTACTTCCAGTTACAATATATGCCTTTAATTTCTTAGGACTAAAGTTTTACCTTGTATTGGAATTATTGTTAGTGACTGTTTTATTGAAATGTTGATCAGCATGTTGCCTCACCAAAACACTTCCTTCTGATAGTTTCTGCTTTTGGAGGAGGTGCCATATCATAAGGTGGCATAGAATATAGGGAAACAGAGGTGATCTGGCATGGTGCACTGTGATTGATTGGGCATGTTTGATGTTTTAGTGACTGAGCTCCAAAGACATAGATAACATAAATCCCATTAAAAGCACTGTAAAGAGCTGTAGCTAGGTCAGTTAACACCCCTGACAAAGCCCCAACTGGCACCTTTTCCTAAAAGAATTCTCTGCAGTTGAGGAACCTCCCCCAAAAATGAAAAACTTTGACAATGGGCTATACTTCTTTCTTTTTATAATTCTTGTAACATAGACAATAAATGAATGGCAAGGGAGTAATCATCACTATAGAACAGGTGCTGATCTGTCCCTGTAAGCCAGCTGCTTAAACGATTTCCAACACTGCTTACAGCCTTGCAGACAGTGGATGGATCAGCATGTCTTATAAAGTGCTGATTATACTCTCTTACAGTAATAGTAACACTGATTAAGTGCCATTTAATGTGTCACTACTTCGATCTCAGCTGCTTAAATGACTAGATAGATTACTTGAAGGGATCACTTGGATCCTCTTCTGCCTTATTTGCCCTACCCTTGCTATGACACTTGCACTGTAACCCAATGTTAAGTCTTTTCACAGGAAAGCTGAATTTACTCTGGACTTGTTGCACACTGCTGACTTGGCTTTTATTATTGAAATCTGGAGTTCAGTACTGCTGACCTGGCTTTTATTCCTAAGACCTGGATGGATGAAAATGTCTATCCCTACTTAATGGCTGCAGTGTCTTCCCAATGTTGTCTATAATTTAATGTGTTAGACTGGAGAAGACTGGGGGCAAGGGAATGACTTTTTGTCACTTAGTACTGTAACCAACCAGGATACAAAATGGGAGCATCAGCTCTTTTGAATATGTCATTGGAGCAGGAGTAAGTTGCGGTTTCCTCTTTGTTTGCTGAATATCTGGCACTACGAGGATGTTACTTCACTTTAATGTAGTCATATAAAACAAAACTACCACTCAGGGACCAGTTGTCAGTTATTTATGGAATACAGCCTGAAGTAAAACCTTCCTCCCCACAGAATGTTTCATCGTTTGTGGATGACCTTGGCTCAGTTACTGCCTCATCTTGTACCGAGGACTGCTTAACTTGAGAACATGGACATCTCCATGTGGTACAGTACTCTACTTTCTGGTCACTAGTAGGTACTACTAGCTGTTATATATTACTCTGGTCAGAGGGGCTGCAGTGGTAACCATTTCAGTCTCATTACCTTTAAAGATGTGGTGTCATTATATTTTGCCCCGTATGACCTGGGTCCATATTATGTGAAGTGACTTCTGGTCCCTAAGGGGGCCAACTAAGCTCTTGCTTTCTTTTTCTGTGGGTTTAATAAAAACCTCTAGGGTGTGGCTTGAACCACTCTTTTTGATGTCAGACTCTGCACTTCTGAAACCTTCCACCCCATCAGTTGTGGGATTCCCCCAGTTTTTACAACTTTAAAATGTCTCTTAAGATGCACTTGCCTAATTTAGTTTACAACCATTTTTGGCCATTATTTCTATCAAAAATATTCTTAGTTTTTAAGGACAATGAATCTACTTTATTACCTGTTGCATTGTATGGTATATATTTTATGTTAATTTGGCTTATCAAGTACCCCTAACTATAATTTCCTTAATACATACTATTAGTTAGGTCTGGCAGTTAGCACAGATGATTAATGCTATGAGCTGTTAATGAGCTGTTTCTTGTAGTCCAGGATTTGAGTCTCTCAGCCTACATTTGCCTACTGTGAGATTCCATGCAAGTCACTTAAACAGACTCTGCACCTTGGCTGAGTCTGTAAAAGGCCCACTTAGATCAGTGCTCTTCTCTGGTTAGTTAGTAAGTTAGTTAGTTAACTAATAGTCTTAATGATAGTTTAATGTAATAGCAGTGTCAATGGCACAACACTCACATTTGATGCAGAAGACTGTGAGTTATATTCCCACATCAGGTAGATGGATTGCTGACACTGCAGTGTAGCATGGGGGGGGGGAGTGTGCTGCACTCCTGAGTATGTCATCCTTCAGATGAGGCATTAAACCAAGGTACCATCTGCTTCAGCTAATAGCTCAGGTGGATGTAAAAGATTTCCTCTAGTTATATAAATACCACCTTGGGTCTCCCATGAAAAGAGGCCACTAGCCTAGTGGGACTAACCAGGTCAACAAGGGATCAATAAATACAACAAAATGTTCCCATTTTCTGTTGCACAGCATGCCAGTATTTTAATAATTGCTTAAAGTAAAAAAAAAATAAATAAATAAAAACTGGATTATATTTGCCTTTTCAGTAAACTGGAATATATCAACGAAAATGTATAAAACTATACATAAATGCATTTGCAGCTGTAAAATGTATTATAATACAAAAAGGAAACTGGAATATATGAATGAAAATGTATAAAACTATACATAAATGCATTTGCAGCTGTAAAATGTATTATAATACAAAAAGGAAGCAGCGTGGCCTATTTGTTAAGGTATTTGCCTTACAATCATAAGGTACAGGGTTTGAATCTCACATGGGATAATTGGCTAGACTTAAAATGGCTCACAAGGGCAGTTAGCCTAGTACTAATCTATGAATCAACCTTGTTTTACAAATGTGTGCACTTTGCAAGCTAGGTCAAAGGTTATTTCCTTATTTGGACACTGGCTTTCTAAATCTTACTCTCCCCTCTATCACATGTAACTCTGGAAACAAGGCAACATTCTCCAAAATTGGAATTAAAGTAAAATCCACAGGAAATAAAACATGTCTAGGACTTACACAATCAGAGATGGACTGTTATTTGGAGGAGTTATAGCAGTACAGTTACTGGATCTGACTGTTGGAGCATACACCTGGGATAGAACTCAACTTTTTATAAACTGCCTGTAAGGACTCTGAAAAGTCATTCTTGTTCTGTGAGCTGGAGTAAAAACACTTACTGAAAACAGTCAGTGACTACTTAATTAATATCTTATGTTTTCTGAATATTGTCTAGCTATATAAATATTTGTTTTCAAATTCTTTTGTAAGGTCTATACTGTCTGGACATTATTTATTTTAAGTAAAGAATTTTAGCACTCAACATTACATTCTTGTGGTTGATGACTTATTCATTAGTTTAAGGGTTTATTGTATTTTACTGGTGTCATTTCAACTGTATGGTGTCTTATCTTTTGGATGGTAAAAGCTCAGAGCTAACACGGTAGTTCTGGAGCTAGGGAGTTGCCACCCCCCCATTTTTAAATATCATGCAAATGTGTGGGTAAATTCATTTGGTCAAGTTTTAATTACTATTTGTAAGACTGCACTGGAAGGCATTGGGTTCAGCTTGAGGTAACTGAAATCCCAGGAAGTCAGTAATTCTAGCTCTTTACTGTAGCTGTAGTTTCATATGAGGTGACGAGGCTAATGGCTCAGAAGCCCTTACAAGCCTAGCCAGTTTAACCCATATTTTACCCAATTTTCTATCACTAGGGGAAAGATAACAAGAGTCATGAAGCAGGATTTTGACAATTTTTACAGACTTCCTCTGTCCATAAGAGACATGGGTGCCACCCCAGGGGTGAATTTGAGATTTCCCATCCATCGGTCCAGATTTTGCTTGAAGATGGTCAGGGAAGAGCTCTGCTTCATGTCACTAGGAAGCCTATTCCAGAGGTGGAGCAGTCTCTGGGACACATATCTGCCTCTGCAGTATGGTCTATTCATGTCAGAGATCAGGTAAAGCTCAGCTGGTATAACGGGAATTGGTTATTACTGAGGCCAGCAGTGCAGATTTACTCTACATCCTTAAGGTGAATTTTCCTTTGTACATTAACTGGTACTAGTGGTGGGAGTCAAATAAGCAGTGTGGGAGTTTGCTGTAGACCCAGGACATCACAGATATATCTATATGGATCCCTACTACATAATCACATGAGTGAAAACCATGTTACCGAGCCAAAAAAAGTGAATAATGAAACACTGACACACAAACAAAACACCTATTTTTTTGCAGGGGACATACTCCCCCTGTACCCCCAAAACCCCATGCATGGTAATTATATTTACAACTCTAAGACTACACAACAGTGGGGAAAAGAGCAATACCCCAGTCTCCGCTGTGCCACAATCACATACAATACAGGTCCCTTTCACTTGCACCCTTCTCTGTTTTGTGTCTTGAGATTTTCAACTTGATGATGTGCTTTTTGCTCATATGAGTATTTAATTAGCTTATAGGGAAACGTCTGTATATTTATATCTATTTCTATCTCTGTAACAATCACTTAAAAAAAAAAAAAAAAAAAAAAATATATATATATATATATATATATATATATATATATATATATATATATATATTTATAGTACATAAACACACACACACACACATACATACATATATATATGGTTTTGTTTAACTTTTGTAGATAAATCAGCCCCTGCAAGTACGGCAACTGCACGGCTCCAAAAGACCTCATAGCAGTAAAAAATTGTGAGCCAGCAGACTGTATCATAAACTATTGCATTTATTAGCTCAAAGGCATGAAAAGGAGACAAAACAAACCGGTTTCGGCTGTAAAAATACAAAGCTTTCTTCAGTGCAGTCTGTAGATAAATAGAATGAGATTGAGATATTTTCATCTCCAAATGTCTCCCCTTCTCTGGAATAAATTTCCTCTGCAGGTTAAACAGTGTGATACAATATCTTCCTTCAAACTAAACCTAGATCAGAGGATGGGTCCTCTTAAGTCTATGATGAGACTAACTGATCTCTACCTCCTTGAGAAAGGAGATAAGGCCTTAGGGTGGGTATTGACAAGGCATACATGATCTTTGAAGTAAATGGCCTTGCAACTTCTGGATTCTATCTCAGCTGTAAATGCCATGATAGATGAACTGGACTATATCCATTGTTGGATGACTTGTAACTGGCTTACGCTCAATGCCTCCAAAATTGTTACCCTCTTAATTCATGTTATACTTTGAGACTCTAATGCTGCAGCTTTGAATCTCTGTAGTGATGAAAGTGATAAACTAGAGTTCTGTGTCAGAGGTCCATAGTTAATATGCAATCACTGACTACAGACTGATACTGAAGGAATGGTGATGAGTGTTATTATGTCTTTTAGCAATATTGTCCTTGTCAGGCACATTATTCCATCTGATGATCTCCCACTTGTAGCTCATATTTCAATTTCCTCTTGTTTGGATTTCTGTAGTTCATTATATCTAGGGCTTCTAAACTCAGAAATCTACTTGCAGCTGTTGCAGAATTCTGCAGCAAGAACCTTCCTGCTACTTTCCATTAGCAGCATATTACTCCTGTTCTGCTGAGTCTGCACTGGATTCTCGTTTGGTCATACATTCTTTACAAGGTTCTGGTACTGGTATAGTAAGTACTATGAAACGTGGGCCCACTAGTTTGAAGAAGTACTAATACTGCAGCTCTCCTTATCATACCCTTCTGTCTGCCACCTTAGGGCTGCTGGTAGTTCTAAGGGTGCAGCTTGATTTCTCAAGTACTGATTTGTTACATTCCAGGTCATGTGCCTTTGGACTCTACTGCTTTGTTGATGTAGGAAGTCCCTTACATTGAGTGGTTTTTAGAGATTCCTGAAGAAACACCAACTTGGCCTTGCATTTATTTAGTGGCATTTCTTATGGGACACTTCCTCTTTTGATATTTGTGTTTATCGATTATCTATTATTTTTCTAGTAGTATGTGATGCATGTTCTATTGAAATGTACAGTACTTAACTTTCCCAAGCATTTAAATACATCTGAACTGTCTACTAAAAGAATCACAGGCCTAAAGCAGATGCCTTATGCTGATCGCCTTAAAAAACTCCAGCTATACTCTGTCGCATATCATCTACTCCTAGGCGATCTCTGCTTAACATACAAGGCCATGTCAAACCCAGAGCTGTTGGACATGCTACACTTAAAGAAATCCCAATCCCTCAGAGCCACACGCTCCAGGGATCTAAATCTTGTCATCACAATAAACAAAACATGCTGGAGTGATAGGTTCCTGACCCAGAGACTCCCCAGACTGCCCATACATGTCAAGCTGAGCACCTCTTTGGCCCTCTTCAAAAGGAACCTTGATGATTGGATGGGGGAAAGGAAATTCACCCTGGGGATCATGTCAGTCACCCTGCTAGACAGGGGTCCATGGAAGTAAATAGTGTGGGAAGAAATAGCCAGGGAATTGTTATGGCTAGACTTGTATGGGCCCTAGGGCCGATAGCCTAGTACAAACCTATGATCCTATAACACGTGTATTAATCAGAATTTGCAGTTTCCTCTCTTCCTGCTTAAGGTGATTATATATTTGTCTAGTACCCTGAGACAACCCTCTGTAATTATAACAATTTGCATACAAATGTGACTTGTGCGCATCTCTAAAAAGCTTTATGAGTTGTACACATTGTGATGATAACCCTATAAAATATGTTGTGATTTGTTCATTTCCTTGTATTATGTATATTTGTGCAATATTCTGATGATAATTCTATACATTTGTTATGATTTGCTAATATTTATGTTCAATGTTTATTTCTGTTGATAATATTGTAATATCTGTGCTATATGTCTTGTGAGTCCACACCCTGTTTACAGCTAAAAATTGCCCGAGGACCATTCCATCAACCTGGTTAAGGAAAAAAAAAAAAGGATTTGCTTCAGCATATTGTGAATGTTGATTTTTTTTCAGTGCATACCATACATGATTTATATATATATATATATATATATATATATATATATATATATATATATATATATACACACACACACACACACACACACACACACACACACACACACACACACACACACATATATATATATATATATATATATATATATATATATACTTCAGTGTACAGTATGTTATTTATTTCTTGTAAACGAGAACATAAATGTTTTCTTGTATACAAAAGGTTATAATAGTGCAATATGTACAGTTTTCCATGAAGTAATTCAGACTGACTGGACTAAAGACAATCACTCACTCACTCACTACTTACTTTCATATAATGTTTATATTCAAAGACATGGAAATATGATTCATACTTTATAGGCTTCCTTGGTGTGTTCTGGAGGAATCTTTGGCCCAAGGAAAAACTTAGATATGCAAAACAGACTATGGTTCTTCATATCAAGGGAATGTTTTATAGTAAACAGAGAAAAATAAAATAAAAAAAAAACTGTGCAAAAGTATTGAGTTAATGGTTTCCCTGCAGGGTACTGGGCATGTAGCCAAACTTTAAAAAATAATCTGTCAAGGTATGTCCCATAATGCAAAATTGTTATGAGAAGTGCATATCTATTTTGATTACATAATTCTGACTAGTTTAACTGGAAGAAAAATGTTATAGTACTAAAAGGGTTTAAAGACGCACAGGTCAAAAAAGCCAGTGCACAATATTTAATTCTTATTATTAGTGTGGAAAGACTGAATCTTGGCCAAGAGAGAAATCAGCTGTGTTACATAACAGATGGTGACTCTGCATACAGTATGATCAGTGAAGATAAAAACAAAACTGCAAAATAAGGAGCCAATGCCTAGAGATAATAATGACAGCTCACTGGGTACTAAACATGTTCTAAAGTTGCATTATGCTTTCAGTACGTATGTGAATATTCCATTATATAATGCATTGTACAATTTTCAGAACATAATACAATTGTTTCAGAATTTGTTTATGCAGAAATCTTCAGTATTTTAGAGTGCTGTGCTTACATAATTAATGTATGTACGTTACTACATGGTACACACATTTCTACACGCACCCACAAACACGTATAGATAGATATACAGATAGATAAGTACCTAGATAAGTCTGTCACATATTTTTGGGTAGAACAGGTCTCTACATAATGCATTAATTTGGTGTATAATGCAGTCATTTGTATATAGTTAATTAGTTTATTATATACCTATGGGAAATGTACAGTTTAATGCTTTTTAAATGAACTGATATTTAACACATTGTCAGACTGCAAGCCTTCAGGTTTTCAGAATTTCATTTTCAGTGGAAAGACCATGGAGGTAGATAGCAAGTGATTTAGTACATAGAATAATACCCATAGTATCTGTTTTCTGAAGACAGAGACAACCAGCTGCTTCACTTTCTTAGTCTGTGTTAGAAAAATCTACATGCTGCCTAGAAAAATATATTTACAATGTGTGCTGCTTAGAAAATATATTTACATACATGCTGCCTAGAAAAATATATTTACAATGTGTGCTGCTTAGGAAGATGTGTATTTAATCATTCAAACATATATAAGTTGTGTGATCAAATATATAGAGAAATGTGTGCTTTAATTAGGAATAAATGTACTTAAATCCATAATAAAAGGTTAGTTAATGCATTTAATTCTGTCTTACTAGAATAATAGTAGAAATAAACCTGCATATTATTGCTTGAAGCACAAGCTGCAGTGTAATCAGAAATTTGACCTTGGCAGCTTGCAGATGCAGTCTGGCTCATGTCTTTCAAGTAAAGATTATTTTGCAAAGTTAGAAAATAATAAATCTGTTCGCATGTGTGTCCTCTTTCCTGCCTCCACCAGGAGAGTAGCCTTGTGCACTATCTCTGATAGTGCAGCTGGGAACAATAAAGACAAAGGGAGACTTTAAGAAAGACATACATCTATTGTATTTGAACTAATCAGAGAACCTTAAATTGGCTACATCCTCAGGAGGTCATCATGACTGACCAGCTGCTTGCAAGGCTGCAACATTCTCATGGGAAAAGGACATTTTGAAAAACACAAATTCAGCACTTTTTATGAATTACTATGATGTAAAGACCCTGTCACTAACCACACCAGTAAGGTGGGCAAAACTGATAATGAAATGTATATAACCAATGTGTTTTGGTCAATAAAGCAGTCAAAATTCTATACAAACTTTGTGTATGGTTTTTTGCCTCCTAATGTACATTAGAGCTTTAAGATACTCAAGCTTTCCTGCATTATTGTTTGTTATTAATTGACATTGTGTTTAAATAACTCAATGATTTTTACAGTCTGACTCTAACGAATTTATTTAACATCTTGGTCCTTCGAGCCGGAATTCCCTTGGTAAGCTACAGGTCAGAATATATAGGTGGTATTAAAGTCTGCGCAGAAGAAGGAAAGACCTCCGACTGAATTGTCGTGCCCAAAGAGGCTGTCCACTTGTCTGATCTGTGGCCGAAAAGCGGAAAACTGGGTCCTAAAAAGCCTATCAAACATAAGCAGGAGGCTCGGGTAAGCAGAATTCCTCTCTTTGTTTTTGTTTTAGATCGGGGACCAGGTTACACTGTGCTATTGCTAAGGTTTGTAATAGCAGGGAGAGAGGTAGTCGAAGTATTGTATCTTGAGTCATAGATCAGGAAATAAAGCAAAACAAAGTAAACAGTCATTCTAGACACTACTGTGAATACGGGGAATAGAGATACCACGTGGTACAAGAGAAAGGGTTACGTAACAGTTCTGTTGTTTTTTTCTCTCTCTCTCTCTCTCTCTCTCTCTCTTCTTTTTTCTCTTTCAGAGACATGGGAAATGAATGCACTAAAGGGTCACGGGACCCGCCCCTAACAGAAGATGCAAAATATATGCAATTACAGAGAGCAGATAATGTGAGATATTTTGCAACATGGGTTAACAAGTATGACTTTAATGGTAAATTGGATAAAATGTCATTAGTAAAACTTTTGAGACAGTTAAAATCTGATGCAAAAGGTCAGGCAAAAAAACAACGACAGTTGGGTGTTCCTCAAGCACATAGGTGGATTGAGGAAGCGAACCGAAGGGAACAAAAAAATAAAAATGCAAAGGCATTATTTTTAGACAAAGAAAATAATAATGTAATAGTAGCATCGGTCCCTCCCCTACCACGTGCACCGATGCCTTACTCAGAATATAAAGCGGGAGGGCGGGCTGACCCCCCCCCACGTTACCCAGAGACAACAGGGATATTAAGACAACCATTTGTAAGAAAACCTATCGGGACTAGATCCCGAACACGTCAAACACCTGTAGATGTTCAACCAAGCGGGAATTTATTAGATGAGGGTGAAAAAATCTGTCCATTAATAGAAGTACCAAACCCGCAGGCAGGACAGGAGGGCCAGGCCTCAACTCTCTTAGTATATAAACCATGGACACCTGAAGACATCCGAAAAGCTACAGAAGGAATTCCCCATCCAAAAATTAACTTTGAGAAATTTCTACAGGATTTACAGGGTATGAGATTGAGTTACCACTTAAATGGGGAAGAGGTAGAAAGAGTAATTAAACAAATTTTAGGTCCAGACTGGCACATGATTTGTGGCACCTGGAATGCCCGTGACGCACAACACAGGCCACTCCTACATAGTGACGCAAAACTAGATACTAGATTGAAGGGTCTTACAGACCGCATTACTGAAAAATGGAAACCTAGGGCAGACTGGACTTGCATTAACCAGTGTGTACAACGAGATAATAAAACTGTGGATGCATACTATGGTAGATTGTTAGAATGTTTTAATAATCATAGTGGCATGCCTGTTCCTGAAAATCAAAAAAATGATAGTTCATATGAACAACAATTGAAGAATGCATTTTTGAAAGGTTGTATTGCCCCTATCAATAGCTTCATCACGAAGCACATGATAGATCACCGAACAAGTAGGCTTCAAGCCTTGTTAGAGTATGCCAGACATGCCGAAAAACATTTTAACAGTAAAAAGAAAAAGAAAACGCAGGTCTTCACAGCTGAAGACGGTGCGGAAGTTTTTGTAGTACAAGCAGCCAAAAAGGGTAAGCAAAATATTCAGGGTAACAAACGCTCTGACAAAAACTCAAAAATTTATGAGAGTAGAAAGAAAAAAGGTGAATGCTTCAATTGCGGTAAGAAGGGACATTTGGCAAGGGATTGCAGGAGCAAGGCACCTGCGGAAAAAAAGAATAAGGAAGATGAGGATTGACTATATGACAGTTATGCTGCTCAGCAGCTATCGGAAGAGGCTAATGAGCAGGGGGATGATGTAAATACCTTAAAAGAAGCAGATGACATGCAACTGAATGTAGAAGTTGGGGAAAGTGAAGTTTTAGATCTGGCACTACTGAGCTTAGAGCTCTATTTAGCAGACACGAAACCGGAAGTTACACTTCTGGTAGAAGGGAGAAAAATCAAATTTTTGTGTAATTCAGGAGCATCACGAACTTTGATACATCCTTCAAAGTTACCGGAACATTCTGAGTCACCTGATTACATATTAGTAAAAGCAGCAAACGGACAGTTGTACAGGGAACCACTTTCCCATGATATAGCAATAACTGATCCAGTCTCGGGCATGACTCAAAGAAGTAAAATAGTACTTTCTGCCAAATGCCCCATAAACCTATTAGGAAGAAATCTTATGCAACTTTTTGGCATAGCAGTAGTCCCTACCATGAACGGTATGAAGGCACAAAGACAAACTGACACCTTTGTAGTACGGTCGGAGGGGGAGGCTTATTATTGGTACAGCCAGGATCTGGTTACAACCGGACCAGGGGCAGTGACCGAGGAACTGATGAATGTAGCCACCAGCAAGGTGCCTCCCCTCAATACTGACCAGCAGCATTTATTACATTGTACCCTATATTATTGTAGCACACCAGGACCTAATAAAGAATACGAACAAAAGTTGTTGAATCCTGCAAATAGACTGATATTACGGACCCTATACTGGGACACTGAGGGCAACAGTGTGGTGAGTTGTTCGTTACCTCAGGAGTTTTTGGAATTTTACAAATCCAATAAACTACCACACGTTAGCCTAACCAAAAACAAGAATGTTAGGTGGGTAGACTTGGGTGACAAAGTGACAGGATGGGAAAGACTAACTGACTCAGAGTTATCGGACTTAGGAGTACAGAAACAGAAACTGAATTGGTTAACGCAAGCACGCCCAGCTGTACACTTACAACAGAGTGAAAACAGCTGAATGGCGTTCTTGATAGAGGAAGAAGAAAAAGCTTTGAGTGAAATACCAAATGTTCTTTGGTCAACAGGAAAATCAGATGTAGGACTTATTCGTACAGCAGGGCCAGTAGTTATTACACCAAAATCTACCTTTAGACCAAGAAAAAGACAATATCCGTTGAGCAAGGATGCAGAACAGGGAATCAAACCTATTATTATGGCATTACTCAAGGAAGGGATACTGGTGGAATCTTTAGATTCACCATGTAATACTCCTCTATTTCCTGTAAAAAAAGCAAACGGGGAATGGCGGATGGTGCAAGATTTACAAGCTGTAAATGATGCGGTAATACCAAGAGCACCTACGGTGCCAGACCCACATACCTTATTAAATGATTTAAAGCCACAACAGAAATATTTCACCGTGGTAGATATTAGCAATGCATTTTTCTCAATACCTATCCACCCTGACAGCCAGCATTGGTTTGCATTTACATTTCAGGGCAAAAGGTATACGTACACCCGACTACCACAGGGATATAGTGAAAGTCCAACGATATTCGCACAAGAGATGGCTAGCAACCTGGCAGGGTTTTCTCCACCAGGGGGCAGCCAAGTACTACTTTATGTAGATGACATCTTGCTTGCAGCCCCTACCCAGCAACAGTGTAGGGAAGACACAATAGCATTATTGAAATTCTTAGCTGAGCAAGGGCATAAAGTGAATAAACATAAATTGCAACTTTGAAAAGAACAGGTTAAATACCTGGGATATGTGATATCCAAAGAAGGCAAAACATTAAATGAAGAACGAAAGACAGCTATTTTACAAGCACCCAGACCAACTACCAAGAAGGAAATGATGTCCTTCTTGGGAACGACTAATTTTTGTCGAAGTTGGATACCGAATTATGCTTTAGAAACGGCTCCATTGGCTGATTTAATATTTAAAACACCAATGGCAGCACAAGAAACATTACACTGGACTCCGGAAGCAGAGGCAGCCTTTTGCAGACTAAAAAAACTGATAGTTTCATCATTAGTTTTAGGGCTTCCAAATTACCATAAGAGATTTTTCCAAACTGTAGATTGTAGGCGGGGATATATGACGTCAGTACTGACGCAACAACATGGCGGCAAGCAACGCCCCATAGCTTACTATTCATCACAGTTAGATCCGGTGGCACGATCATTACCGGCCTGCGTACAAGCAGTAGTCGCAGCAGCTATGGCAGTGCAAGCTTCAGCCTCAGTGGTGTTGTTTCATCCTCTCACGTTGAGAGTACCTCATGCAGTTGCAATAATTTTACTGCAGGAAAAAATAGCATTTTTATCCCCTGCCAGACATCTTTCTTGCATGACCATACTATTGAGTCAACCCCATATGACAATTGAACGTTGTACAACATTAAATCCGTCGACATTACTTCCAATTCCTGTGGATGGCATACCACACAGCTGCCTACAGGAAATGGAACAAATAACCACACCCAGACAAAATCTTACTGATGTACCTTTAGCTGACGCAGAGGTGACATTTTTTGTGGATGGGTCCTGTAGACGAGGTCCTACAGGAAAGAACCTAGTGGGCTATGCAGTAGTGACTAATGACGAAATCATAAAAGCACAACCCCTGCAACATAACCTGTCAGCTCAAGCAGCAAAATTGATAGCTTTGACACGTGCTTGCACTCTAGCGAAAGGCAAATGTGTTAACATATATACTGACAGTCAGTACGCTTTCTCTACAGTGCATGTCTTTGCACAACAATGGAAAAACAGGGGAATAATAACATCTACTGGCAAGCCGATTAATCATGCGCAATTAATTCTGAACCTGTTAGATTCTATTCAGTTACCCACTAGAATAGCTATCTGTAAATGTGCAGCCCATACAAAACAACAAGACAGAATTTCAAAAGGGAATGCTCGGGCTGATGCAGCTGCGAAGCAAGCTGCCTCAAACCCAGAAACTGTGCTTTTGAATAAAGAACTACAACCTTCTGAGACTCTAAATTTAGAAATGTTAAAAACAATGCAGACATTAGCTACAAAAGCAAAAAAGCAAAAGTGGATAAAACGAGGAGCAATCCTTAAAGAAGGACTGTACATCTCCAAAGAAAAAAAGCCCATATTGCCATCTAATTTATTTAGATATGCAGCTTTGTTGAGTCATGGGCAGAGCCATGTCTCAACAGGGGGGATGGTACAGTTAGTTAACAGAACATTCCAAACATATGGATTTACGAATTATACACAAAAATTTTGTGCAACATGTCATATTTGTAGCAAACATCATGCACAGGGAGCATTTAAACCAAAGCGAGGGAGTTTTCCAACACCACCCTATCCGTTCCATACTATTTGTATGGATTTCATAGAACTGAACAAATGTGAAGGGAAAAAATACTGTTTAGTAATCATAGATATGTTTTCAAAATGGGTAGAAGCTTTTCCAACTAGAAATCCGGATGCAGCGACAGTGGCAAAGGCCCTAGTGAAAGAAATCATTCCTAGATTTGGCATACCGGAAAGAATTTATAGTGACAATGGGACACATTTTGTTAACCAGACAATACAGCAGCTTGGGAGATTTTTTGGGATTTCTTTGAAAAACCATTGTGCTTATCACCCTCAGTCAGCAGGACTGGTGGAGAGGTACAATGAAATCTTGAAAAACAAGTTGAAAAAATTAATGAGTGAGACTCAAAAGACTTGGATTTGCTGTCTGCCTTTGGCACTGCTGAGCATGAGAACTGTTCCAAATGTAAAGGGCTTGACCCCTTTTGAAATAGTGTTTGGAAGGGCATATTGTGTGCCACAATGAAAGGCCCTCATGCCTGCAGAGCTGGAGGCCAATGGCTCATTAGCTAGTTATATGAAAAAGTTATTAGCAAATAAGACTGTTTTGCAGTTGAACTCTTTTCCAAATAAACAAGAAACGAAACCAGAAGCCGTGCTGACCCCGGGGTCCTGGATTTGGCTGAAAATCATAAAGAAAAAGAACTGGGCGAGTCCAAGGTGGGAAGGTCCGTACCAGGTACTGTTGGCAACACCCACTGCAGTGAAAATCGCTGAGAGAGCATCTTGGGTTCATTTAACCCATTGCAAACCTGTTAAGAAATTTAGTTTGGACATACCACAGGAACAGGATGGCCAGAGGCAGAATGAATAAAAATGTGAAACAACCCAAGAGACACTGGTTCACTGGCCTACTGATCATACACTTAATAACTATGTTTGTAGTAACCTTTTTGTTGTTATGGTTTTTCTTGCATATAACTACAGAAGTGAAATTAATAAAACGTAATGAAGGACTGGCTATAGACTGGCACCCAAACTTTAACACATACCTGGCTATGAAACGAGTTTATGTAGAGACTATGAACGTTTCAAATTGCTGGGTCTGTACTGCAATACCCACAGCATATGGAGGACTTTTGATGTCTGCTGTCCCCTTGGGAATAAATGCAACTTGGGAAAACCTGTTATTTGACACAGGCACTGTGAAATCACAAGACAAAGTGGCATTACATTTGCCTGTTACTCAGAAAAGAATTGTTTGTTTTGTTAAAAATGATACACTCCAGGTTGGTTGGAGTAACTGTAACATAACTGTGTCTTACAAATGTTATATAAAACCTATAGACCAAGGTACTAGTTGCAGCACGAATTATGATTCATATTTAAGCTTGATGAAAACAACATTGAGAAATGTGCAAAAATCTCCTGAAATATATAGACAATTCTCTGTTATAGATAAGAAAATGTTTCATTCAGGGTTAACCCGCATCAGTACAAAAGTAGAAAACTGTTATTTTGTTTGTGGGAAAAAGGCCTATAAATGGTTACCTGAGAATTGGTCCGGCAGTTGTTTTTTGGGTTATCTGGTTCCAGCCATAAGACATGCTGCAGAATTGCCCCTGGGTAAAATACGTAATGTAAGAGATGTAGCTCACCAAGCTGAAAATACAGTCAGAAAACCTACTAATCCAGTGGGTAAGATTGAAGCAAGCTGGAAGGATCATTCGTCTGTGAAGGACAAAGAAAAATTGACCCATATGGACTTAAGTGACAGTGTTATATCCTGGGCTGGAATATTCCCAACCTATGGAGCAGTCAAATCGATTTGGAAATTGAGAAAATTGTCAAAACTTCTCGAAGTAATGAGCAATGCGACTTTTTCCGCTCTTAAACTTGTGACTGATGAGATAAATGCAATGAGAACAGTTGTATTACAGAACCAAATGGCTCTCGACTTCACCCTAGCGGCGAGAGGTGGTACGTGCGCGCTTATCAAAGAAGAATGCTGTGCGTACATTCCAGACAACCAGCATAAAATTAATGATCACCTGGAGGTAATACAGCAGGTGTCAGCAATGGCAGAACCAGGCCCAAACCCACTGACGAACTTTTTCCAGAATCTGTTTGGGGGGTGGGGGTCGGTCCTTATGAACATTCTGATTGCAATTTGTGTGGTACTGCTCATAATTGGAGCATGTGTCTGCTGCGGGATACCCTGTGTGAAAAAATTAGTTAAAGACTTAGTTGATGTATCGGTGACTGAAACTATGTACCAAGATATAGAATTGAATTTGTTGATACCAAGTGAAAGTCTATCTGAAATATAAAACAAATGACTTACTTAGCTGAAAGTCCTTGAAAGGAAAAGGCTAAGAAATAAACTAATACTGTTTATGTTTCATATAGCATTAAATGCATTAAAAGGAGGGAGAATGTTAGAAAAATCTACATGCTGCCTAGAAAAATATATTTACAATGTGTGCTGCTTAGAAAATATATTTACATACATGCTGCCTAGAAAAATATATTTACAATGTGTGCTGCTTAGGAAGATGTGTATTTAATCATTCAAACATATATAAGTTGTGTGATCAAATATATAGAGAAATGTGTGCTTTAATTAGGAATAAATGTACTTAAATCCATAATAAAAGGTTAGTTAATGCATTTAATTCTGTCTTACTAGAATAATAGTAGAAATAAACCTGCATATTATTGCTTGAAGCACAAGCTGCAGTGTAATCAGAAATTTGACCTTGGCAGCTTGCAGATGCAGTCTGGCTCATGTCTTTCAAGTAAAGATTATTTTGCAAAGTTAGAAAATAATAAATCTGTTCGCATGTGTGTCCTCTTTCCTGCCTCCACCAGGAGAGTAGCCTTGTGCGCACTATCTCTGATAGTGCGCAGCTGGGAACAATAAAGACAAAGGGAGACTTTAAGAAAGACATACATCTATTGTATTTGAACTAATCAGAGAACCTTAAATTGGCTACATCCTCAGGAGGTCATCATGACTGACCAGCTGCTTGCAAGGCTGCAACATTCTCATGGGAAAAGGACATTTTGAAAAACACAAATTCAGCACTTTTTATGAATTACTATGATGTAAAGACCCTGTCACTAACCACACCAGTAAGGTGGGCAAAACTGATAATGAAATGTATATAACCAATGTGTTTTGGTCAATAAAGCAGTCAAAATTCTATACAAACTTTGTGTATGGTTTTTTGCCTCCTAATGTACATTAAAGCTTTAAGATACTCAAGCTTTCCTGCATTATTGTTTGTTATTAATTGACATTGTGTTTAAATAACTCAATGATTTTTACAGTCTGACTCTAACGAATTTATTTAACAGTCTGTATAAGGTGTGATTTAATACATAGTCACAGACTTAACTATAATGTTTAAAAATAGCACAGTTGCTGTTACACACTGTTCTAAAAACAGTCTGATGAGCAGAACATTTGACTGGTTAAATGGAGTCTTTTTAGCCATATAGTTGTATCAAAGCTGCGGTGGTGCAGCGGTAGTGTTGTCGCCTCACAGCAAGAGGTTCTCCCGTTTGATTCTCGATTAGAGTGCCTGCTGTGTGGAGTTTGCATGTCCTCCCCGCGGTTGAGTGGCATTTGAAAGACATGCATGAATGGGCGTGCCTTCGTTGAAGGTTGGGCGTCAAGCTGGTACCTCAGCACCGTAAAAATCTACTGCTAATCATTAGCAGACCGGATTTCCGCTGTGGTGACCCCTAACCGGGAAAAGCCGAAAGAAGAACAAGAACACTATAGTTGTATCAGCAAAATTATTTATCTAGCACAGTGGGAAAATGCATTGTACGTAGCAACTTGAGCACCATGTCTGTAACAGGAGGAAAACAACAAAATAAAGTAACTGTATGGCAGGATTTACAAACCTGACTGGTCTTCATGATGTCTTATAATGACCCAGAAATTCAATGTAAAGTATATTAATATTAAAACTTCGGATAAGTCAACAAACCATGGCAGCAGATAAATGTAATCAATTTACTGAGTATGCACTAATGTGTGCTAGGGTGGGCACATGCTCAGTACATCACACAGATGTCTCTGCTTTTTCATTGAAGCGAACACAGAGACAAGTTCAGGAAAGAAATCCATTGTACACTGGGGAAATTAAAAAGAAATTAAGCTTATGGATGCTACCTGATTTATCTACTTGTGGAAATATTTACCTTCTCAGGTTTTGCCCTCATGGGTAAATAATGCAGGCTGATGGTAAATCCTGCATCATCCATGGTCAAGTGATGATTATTACATATTAAAGTAGATCTGGTGTTTTCACTCACAAATAATTCAGATGACATACCAATAATGAGCCTGTATGTCTCAGACACAAACACAAAGCAATTTACCTGCTTCATAGGTTTCATAGGTTTCAGAGCAGATTCAAGGCCACTTAGTCCAAAGACCTTGCATGCCTTGCCAATACCCACCTTCAATTTACCTCCTTTCTTAAAGGACCACTATAGGAAAAAAACATATATTTTTTAACTTTTCCTTAAGTCTGGCCCATTGCAAGCTTGTAGTCTGAATGCCCTGCTGGGGGCAGACATCCTGATAAGAGTTTGTTTTCTTCTAAAGAAAAATCTCCCCCATAATACACTGTGAATGTTCAGTTTATGAGATTACAACACCCATGGCTGGACTGTCACATGACAGTTCCATTCACTTAGAATGGAAGAACAGAAAAGAGCAGCTAATTCTGCGAGGCCTCAGTAGACGTATCATTTACTGCCACGCAGTGCCCCTTACAAACGTGGTTCCTACTGACGTGTTACATATTCTGTGAAAAAAGCTTCAAGAACTACTAGCTCATTGCTAAGATAACAGACTTTTTTTACACATTCAACTTTCATCTGCTTCATTTCCATTCAAGTTACTCCTCCCATATTCCAACCCTCACCTAGCTGGAGTATCACATTTCCCACCCTGCTAGGTTTGGCTAATTAGCAAGCTTTGCATGACAATACACATCAAACAGATTTGCTTGCAGTCTGCCTGGTGTGCCAGTAAAAGTGTTCTCTCATCTCTCTCCTTACTCCTATCATCTGAATAGCATTTTTATGTAAATCATGTTACAAAAATGCTTTTTTCAATCCTTAATATAAAGCTGCTTAAGTATTACTGAAAACCCCTCTTTGAGATCGAACACTGTTTGTACTTAAGTCATTGGTTCCTTGTACACAGCCTGCACTAATTCTGCCAATGTTTCTGGGACTTCAAACCACTGTAGTACTGCCCAAGCCAGCTTTATTGGGATCTTGTCATATGCTTTCTCCAAGTCTAGGAATGTCCAGTTGGACTCTTTCCTCATCTGGCTTCTTCTAAACTCTTTGACTCACTGCAAACATCACGCCAATAGTGCTGTATCCTGATCTGAAGCCGAACTGCTCATTTCCCATCTTACATTCTACTACACAAACATCAACTCATATGTACCACAGGGATGAGCTATGGGTTCATAAAAAAATGGGGGTGCAAAGGGCAAAGTGTTTGGTTTTAAACAGCTGAGCTGTAACATCAAACTACAAGCAAGGCAGCAAATGTACAAACAGCCTATGGCAAAAACACTGCATAAAGACAAAGATTATGAGTTTCTCTAATGTTAAAGACAGATCAGTTATGCAGATAAGACACCTTGCAAGTGTCTTAGCAGCTACAAGTGCATATGTCGTGAAGCCTGATTAATAACAATTACCCTGGTTTTCAGGACAGGAAGGGGCAAGTTGTGCCAACAGCTATCATGCTGAGGAGATGAACTGATTATGCAGGCATCATGACTCCTCAGTGAATAAGTTGAATTGACTGTTCAGCAAAAGAAGATGAAGGAGGAGGTGTGATGCATATGCATGGGAACCCTAAGTCAGAGGCAATGGCTTAGGCATGATAAGTATCACAGAGTTTTTAAACTTAAGATGCACAGTAATATTCACATGGTGCTTGTGTAACAAAACAGTTACATCCAAGCATGGATGGGATACCTGAAAGTAGCTCAAAAGACATATTCACGCGCATTTGTGCAATCTCTATTCCACTGGCAAAGAAAACTTTGGCAGGGTCAGCACAGGGAGATGTGAGGCCATAACAACATTTTGTTATATGAGGAAATTTTGCAAGGCAACATAATGGAATTGATAGAGATCACAGTTTATATCATTACCATGTTGTACCATCTGATATCAATTACTGGTTTCCTTACATGTGTACCATACAGACTGCTTATGCAAGTCACATCAATAAAGCATATCACTAAATGGTAAGCAGGTATTGTGGGCACCACTAACTCTTGTTCACAGCATATTGTGGCATTTCTACAGAACTGTCAAATACACTCAAGTGCCATCAACAAAATACTCTGCTCCCTGCATCAGACCACATAGCAGCATCATTTTGGCTTCCAGATACAGTTTGAAACACAATGTAATCCCCAGGTATGCACACTTAGTGTGAACCACATCTTCCAGAAGATGAATACACAGACAGTCATACATGAATTATCAGGAAAATGTTAGAAGAAGTCAAGTCACTGCTGTGTATTTGGGCATGCTGATCACCTGGAATGCTTAACTGACAAGGGGTAAAGCACCACTGGGAACCCCTATCTTCAGCAATACCTCTGATGGACCATCGGATCATGTGGAACAACCTTGCAACTGGATCTGCACTCACTACTGACCATTTGACAAATACTGTTAGGGATAAATTATATGACCCCAGCTCATGGGTCTAGTACTCACAGCAGAGTTTCAACATTTTCTGTGATCACTATATATATTTTTTTTCAAGAAATTGCTTCATTTTATTGTATTATCATACTTCCTTGTTTTTTGTGTAAACAAAGATAACAACATGTTAAATAGGAATTCTTCTGCAGCTTACTCCTATTACTTTTCATCCACATCCAGAAGCTAAGAGTATGGTAAGGTTTGAATGCACTCCACAAAGCATACAATGAATATTCCATGTGAGTGGGCTACCTTCTAGCAAACATCTTCCCTGTCCTCCTAAACAGCCCAATTGACCTTTGCCTTTTTCCCCAGCATCCTGAGGCAGTTATCTTCAGTGGTGCCTGGTCTTTGGCCACCCTACAAGATGTTATTTTTACCATTTTCTTGAAGAACTTTCTTTTACAAAAGTAGTTGCCTCTTGCTGTTACATTTCCAACACCACTTCTTGATACAATCAGTAAAAATGTATGGAAACCCACATTACTAAAGCCTTACATTTCCTTACCTATTGTAATTACAGTTTGAACAGACTGCTTTTTTACTTTCCAGGCAAGTGGATGAAATTACAAGCTCGAAATCAAAAACATTCTGCAGTGACAACCATACTGTGATGTAATGTTTTGTTACAACATGTCTCTGACAGAAGAAACTGGGTTATTGGGTACTCAAAAAAATTTCACTATAATGCACTAATACACAACAAAGGCACCATTGGCATGCATGCAAATAGCCACAGAGGCACAGCCATAGTCATGACTGCAGCACATGTAATGGCTGTAGTACTCCACCATAAGTGTTGTAAATCCCCAAAGTCAGGCTTTTTCTTGAATTTATTTGACATTACACTATGGGCAATGTGTTTAAAGTTCAGGCATTAGTCCATAAATTATAAAACACTATTTCTCTAACTGCTTCCTTGCTGGCAAAGGCAAAGAATAGAGAATGACACCAGTTTATTTTACTTCTGTTGGGTTCCACACACCTACAAACAATGGGTTTAATAACTTTCTTGAAACTGTTAGGATTAACTCCACATTGGAGAATATCCTCTGCTCATGTGTGTTTCAAAACAGTACTTCACTAGTTAAAGCCGGAAAGTCATAGTCCTCCATTTCCAGCTATCAGAATTAGAACTCTTTTGATTCAGATTCTATGGTTTATTATGTTTTGATGACCTGGTTGTCTTACTAGGTTGTGGCTGATTTTTACTGGTGGCCTGGGTGCTATAAATGTGACTGTTTAGCACTTTGGCATCGCTTATAAATATCTGCTACTCAGCAAAAGTTCCCAAAAAACAATTTAAAATAAAGACATAAAAAGACAGTATTGTGACAGAAAGCTTACCCAGCGGAAGGCTGCCAGAGGCTATTCTTAGCCATGGAAAGGCAAGAGCATCTAGGTGACTAAAAGCAGTAGTTGTGGCAAACAGCAACTTATGAGGCCAATTACTATCACAGCTACCATTCTTGAATACCATCTAATAAACGAAAGTAGTCAACATAGCTTTCCACTCCATCCTAGAGACCTGGACTCCTATGGTAAGAAAATAAAAATTGAAAATGTTTAAGAGTCTGCAGGCAGTCAGAGCTATTGCCTCAGAGGCAAAAAGGCTGACTATGTCTTACGCTACCAGAGTTTGATTAGCCAGTTGGATACTTGCTGGCATGGGTAAGGAGAGGAGTAGCATGTGATTGCAAGCTTGCCTCTCCTTAGGGGGTGATTGATATGTATGACCAGGGTATCAGTATCCCATGACCACATCTGTGGTGGACTATGAAAAGCCCATGGATGCACTCACTGGCTTCAAGGGGGCAGAGCTGTCCTAAGAAGTTATGTAAACTGGGTTAGTAAGTGACCTAACCTCACTGTTTCCCACTGTATGCTGAATCCAGGGTGTGTTACTACTCATGCAGTATGAGGTTTAGACAATATGGGAAAAAACAACTCCAGATAGCTGCCTAAATGCTGCCTCTTTTTGATTGTCTCTGTCCCAGCATATGGGGAAAGTATGCATCAGTTGACCATGAGAGGGTGTTGTGTCCAACAAGTAGTGGGGCCACAATGCTAACAAATAACAAGTTTAAGATCTGAAGGCCCTGACAGATAGCACAAGTGGACAACATGTCAGACCAGAGGAGTCATAATCCTTGGAAGAGGGTGGTTTACCTTTGAGAAGAACAATTCTTAGGACATGCAAGACAAAAATCAATTTTTTCATCTCAGAAAATTGAAAAAAATCTCACCAGTCACCACTATTGTAGAGCTGACTGATGTTGGCTTCTCAGTGGTACTGTGAAATGGCAACACTGCCAACTCTATGTACTAATACAACAGGTAAAACTGATCACTATGGCCAAACACAGTGGGATGACTGATATATGATACAACATTACTACATATACAATGGCCAGTAAGAATACCAACGTTAACAGCAAAAAATATATTTAAAAGCATCAGAAACATCTTGTGATACACCTGTTCTGCTTATAGTAACACATGTAATACTGCCCCAAGCTGTGATTCATTACCATGACCATTTCCCATAAAAAAAACAAAACAAAAAAAAAACAGATTTAAATACATCACTGTGGACATTTTTAGTAACGGTTTCTTCAAAAATGTCATAAGGTCATTCCCAATGCCAGGTGCATTTTATGTATTATACAATTACTATGTACACAGATGCTTCAGCTTTTAAAGCTATTTCTGCAATAAACACATTTTATAATGCACACACAGTTAGCATCATATGCAAAACAGTTATTCAAAAGGTCTATGACCTCTAGTTGCTATGTATTAAGACTACAGTGATCAAGATGAAATTATAAAGAAATGGATCTTTCAAGATATACCTGCACCATCACATCTCCAAATCCATAACACTTAACGATGACATTCACCCCAACCTATGCCCAGCTCACAGTACTCGAACCTCAGACAGCATATTTCCAGCAACTACTTTATCAAGTCCTCCTCAACCACAGTCAAACTCTGACCATCTGTGATATAGATCCTTGAAGTGTGAGGTTGAGATCTTACCAATGAGATACAAAGACTGGATGAACAAACAGACTATACGCAGGTAGGGAATGGAGCCCAAGAATGAACACTGCACCCTAGACAGGTGAGGCAGCGACCATAGTAATGGGCCACTGGTATCTGTGAGATGTACGGCTTGACTGGGAGATGTAGATTACAAGGTCCTGGTCTTGCATCCCTTCTGCATGCATTCTCTGTTCATGTTATCACCACGTACATCATATGCATGGTAGTAGTCTTACTTTTGATGCCAGATTATTACAGACACAGCGTAGCCATAGGCACGCAGTCCTTATATGTTGGCATTGTACATCTAGGGCACTTGATCAGGACCCTGCACTAACCCAATGAAAAAGCTACAACAGTGTGCAGCAGCCTACTGGGGTTATATGTTATTGTGTAATGTAAGCATGTTTACCATGAAGATCTGCTCTTTATATAAACAAAACATTGTCAGATACTGACTGTTCTGTGTTGGACAGTGGTGAAGCCATCCCACAAGGGAGTAGTCCTATCACTGTATGGACTGCTGACCTAATTTGTTCACTGTTCATTCATGTGACCCTTAGATTAACCAGCCTAAACTAGTTGTATGTTCTCCATAACTTCCAGGACAAAACCACCTCACCTTATCCTTCCACTTCTAAGAATACTGATTCAATAATATCTTGGCTCAATTCCTACTTTACACAGTACTCTATCTTATGAGTAACAACAATTCACCACTTTCTATCTTTCTGCCTATCTTCTACTAACCAGTCACATTTATTCTCACTCCTCCCAGTCTCCGCCTCTACTTTAAGTGAACTTCAAATGAAACGAAAACAACCTCTGTAGCTGCTGACCCCCTTCAGACAGATTACCTAAAGATAGCTGACCTAGTGGCTTTTCCAGCATCCATACAGATAAAACAATCCATATATGATAGATATATCCCATTGATCCTGACAACAAACAACTCAGATCAAATCCGGTCAACCAAAGACAATTTTGAGGTAAAAGTAGTCTCATGAGGCAAGGATAACTACAAGGTTTTCTTTATCAATACCCGTAACCTCAAATGCTCTACACAACAATGCATAGAGCTTATTGCGAATAGCACCACCTACATGGAGCTGGGAGATATAGCAAATCTGCTTACCAACAAATTCAGCTCCAGTTTTAGCCCCCCCCCCCCCCGGTCAACTGTCAAGAAATACCATTGCACACAACCCACCCCCCATTAGGGAACAAGTCCTAAACACACACTCCAAGGCCAAGAACAATGCATAACTAGGCCGTGATAAAATCTCAGGATGCCTCTAAAATAGGGTGAAACATCACCTATCAGGACATCGGAGTCACTATTTAACCATAGCCTCCAGTCAGATACTGTGACATATGAATGGAGAACTGAAGTAGTCATCCCTCTGCAGATGGGTGGGCCTTCTTTCTATGGACCCCAGAAAGTACATACCCATTAGTCTGACTAGTGTCATATGCAAACCCATGGAAAAGAATTATCTTGGAAATAATTAATAATGACACTGGAACCCCCCCCCCCCCAGACACTGGTTCTAACCCGGTTTGATTTTGTCAAGGAAAGATCATGCCTACTCAATCTGCTAGACTTCTTCACAAAGGTCACTAAAGCAATGAACAATAGCAAAATGCTGCATACTGCCTACCTTGACCTGGCCGAGGCATTTGATGCAATAACCGAGTCTGGCATTGTAAACAAAGTCACAAAATTAGACAGACACCGCTATGTTGCATGCTGGACTGCCAGATGGCTCATAGATAGGACTCCCTTGCCTATGAACAGAGACATTATGGAGCTTGCAGAGTGTGTGTCCCAGGCTGGTATAAGCCTGGCACCGAGTAGCATATAACCATCACTGAGAATGATGCCACAATATGAACAAAAAAATTATTGCTTTCAGCAAGTGGCTGTTTTTGGTGTCATTCTACTAGGATCCAATATTTGTCCGTTTAGGAGGACATGGTTAACAGACCATGTTGCATTGCTGAGGATGGTCTGAACCTCTCCCCTTGGGCTTTTGAATACTGGCTAAAATTTCACTCAGCCCAATAGTGCCTCTTTAGGCAATGCCAAACTACCGAACCTAATGCCATAGCAAAATCAACACAGCTAAACCTCATGGTGTTACTGTTTATTGTCAGGACCTTAAACAAAAAACTACACTCCTAACACTTGAGAATATAGACATCTATGCAGTTACAGTCATGATTTTAAAGTGGCAGAGAGTAGCCCAGTACTGCAAGGTTTTGGTGCTTTCCAGACTTTTAGACTAGCAGCTTCACACACAAGAGCTAAAGGAAGAGGAGTCCTAGAGTGGTCAAACAGGATGATGTGCTGAAGTTGGTCCACGTGCAGATCACTATGAACAAAATCCCGTACCATATGCTAGCCAGCTATCAGTCACCCTCCATGTCACAAGAGGCTCACAATGCATACTCGGACCTACTGTAGACACTTACCATATAACCTAACAGCCTACTCAAGGGAGACTTTAATTACCCCTCTGTAGACTGGGAAACCTACACAGCCTCAAATCTACAGGCATAGAGATTCCTGGGCTTTATAAATACAAACACCATTGACCAAATACTGAATACACCCAATAGAAGATCCAACATACTGCACCTTGTGCTGACAAATAAGGGAGAACACTGCACCTCTTCAGTTTCTCATACTCCCTGGTAAGGTCAGACCATAAAGGTGTCTCCTTCAAAATGAAAATCAGCTCCATAATCCTATTAAAACCGTAACAGTTAGGAACTTTTCCGAGACAAATTACCTTTTACTAAGTGATAGTTTGTCACAATTCCCTGCCCCTCCAAACCCAGAGAACACACCAGCCTATGCTGAATTGCTCTCAGAGACTCTGAAAAGCCACATCAATGGGTGCACAGATACTACTATACCTACCAGAACTAAGACCAGGACTAGCTGTAGAAAAAAAATCTGCCATCCTAAATTAAATAGGATATAAAAAAAAGGAAAAAATTATAGTAAAAATCATGAAGAGTAACCTCCCAGGTGAAATATAACCATAGGTGGGAGGTTGGCATGATGGCAGACGCAAGGTGCAGAGTTTGATTCTCACATGGGGTAATTGGCTAAGCTTAAAATAGCCCACAAAGGCATTTAGCCTAGTACTAATCTATGAACCTCTGAAGCTATAATGCCTTTTACAGCTATGTCAGAAACCTCAAGGGCAGCACACAGCAATGTCTTGTACTTGCAGTTAAAGGTGCCACATTCACTGGGCCTGGTGACATAGCAAACCTGCTAGCACACAAATTCACTTTCAGATTTACTCTCCTCTCACCCCAATCATCCCCTCAAAAATCCCCTCAAACATAACACCTCCAGCTATACCTAGGGAGCATGTACTGGTTGCACTCACTAAAGTCAAGAACATGGCCTCAATGGGTGCTGGCAGGATGCCTTCTGGATAGTCTAATATATGACTTGTCAGGACCCCTGGAGTCATTATTTAAGTATAGCCTTAAAACTGGCTTTGTGTCACATGAAAGGAGGGCTACAACACTCACCCCCTTTCATAGGGGAGGACCTTGAACAGCTCCTGAAAACTACAGACTTATTAGTCTGACTAGTCTTATTTGCAAAGCCGTGGAAAGGATCATCATGGAAATTATCAACAAGAACATAGAAGACCTCTAGACATTGGATCCATCCCAGTTTGTCTTTGTCAAAGGAAGGTTATGTTAAGTGAATCTGGTGGACTTCTTAGAGAAGGTCACTAAGGCAATGTATAAGGGGAAAATGGTGCATATGCCCTACCTAGATCTGGCTAAAGCATTTGATACAATACCCCATTTGGGCATTGTGAATAAACCTATGGCACTTGGTATAAACCTCCTGTTTAATATTCTGGATATCTGACTGTCTCACTGACAGGACCTGGAAGGTTAGAATCAGTGAAGCCACCTTCACAAAGAGGCTGATCACCAGTGGGGTCCCACAGGGCTCTGTTCTGAGCCCACTCCTCTTTGTAATCTGCGTCTCAGATGTCAAACCCAATGCAAAAAGCCTTTGGCTGACGATGTTCTCCAAGTTTGCAAGTAACTAAATTTGGAGTTGTTGGACTGGGAGGAAAAACATAACACTGATTTAAAACAACACTCTTAGGGTAATGCTTCTCAGTGGACAAACTAGCTGCTCTACACACTCAGACAGATACTTGATAAAATAGCAGGGGAAGTTATATAGGGAAATATATGCCTGCATCTGTACAGGGCATTACTGCACAGCTCAGCACAGGTTATAGGAATGAGCTAGAGAGGAATCCAATCAGTAAACAGTGAAAATGCAGTAAAAGTGTAGATATAAGGCCCAGATCCTGGAGCAAATGGCAATTTTTTTCACTATTGTATGTGAAACTACAAGATTTAAAAAACATGCATGCACACACACTCTAAAAAGAGACTACTAACCTAGTGGGACTGGATTCATCCAGTCAGTAAAGGAAAAAGAGATAAGTAAGATATATTTATGTGAGGGGATAGGTGAGTTGGTGTGTGTACACACACAAGCACATAAGAACTTGCATAGAAGCGCACACACACACACACACACACACACACACACACACACACACACACACACACACACACACTTACTACATTACAATCCACTTAAGAGATCAACTCATTTAACAGGATGAGTGTGTGATGTATAACATCCCATGACATGACATTTGTTTTAAATACCCACTGAACCAATCAAAAGTCAAATCTTTTAAGAATATGTTTATGTATAAATACAAAACTTCCCTGCACCTTCAGTGAAGGATGGCTATCTCCATAAATCCACAATTTCATTTTCATAGTATGAGGTCACACATTCTTGCTGATTAGTACAATATCCTATTTCAGTTGATTTTGCACTAATCTCTGAGGGAGTGTACTCTTATAGTGACAATAATAGGGGTGGGGGGTACTATGGACTGTTCTTCAGAGTTTGATTTTTGGCTCAAATTTAGTATTTCTGGACATTGTGCTTTTAGGTTCATTAGTTCATGGGTAAGTACTGGACAATCAGTCTGCATACCATTAGTCTAGCCAAAAAACAAAACCGCAACATTTGATAGTTCAATCCAGCTTCAAGGAGGACAAGACAAGATAGACCAAGGGAGACTATAGCAATCCAATTACTTAGGTTTAACTTGTAGGCAGCATGGGTGCTACTCTTTTTAAAAAGAAGAGGAAGCTTGCTCCAGAAAAGAGGGATATGTAGGTATATGAATCTAGCACACAAACATGTCTTATTTTTCTGATGATGAAGAGTTAGTTTCTGTAACTGGGTATTTAAGGTAGGAGGTCAAAGAAGGCAGGACCATTCATGGCTTAAAAGGCTAGACACAAATTTCCACAGAGGAGCTCACATGAGATTGACTAAAGAGAGAGGACTGTCAGTGTGTACTGATAATTATGATTTTTTGAGGACACTGATCTTCTTAGTTATGAATCCCTGAGGTATGTCAAACTGAGTAAGATTTTTTTAGACAAGCACATGCCAAAAGGTGCACTGTATTCAACAATGGGTCTGTTGAGATGTGAGTAAAGGGGAATTAAGATTTCTCAGGAGCTAGAAGAGATGCCTTTGGAAATTAAATGAGACAGATGGAAGGATTTCCCAACTACTGTAAAGAGACAGTGGTCAAACAATATAAAATGTCAACAGGAGAGGCAATATCCCTTACAACAGTGTCTGGTTGGAATGATGTGTCACTAATATGGTATGTTACACTGTTTTGTTGAACAAGATGAACTACGCTACACTTTTTTTTTCACATTTAATTTGAGACCACTGCCCTTGCACCAATTACTAACATGGTCTAATCTATGTGGAAGATGAAGAAATAACACTCTATTTACAGTCATCAGCAAACTGAAATAACCATGGACCAGCAGTGTTGGCCTGAAGATTTAAGAAATGGATACCAAATAGGATGGGGGTTAACGCTTAGCCCTCTGTTATATCAACGGTAACTTTTTTGCTTTTCAAACTAGCACCAGGGTCATATGGCTCCTGTCAGCTATCCAGCCATAAAGATTTATATTCAGATTTATAAGTCTGTCAATATGGACAGGATTGGGAACAGGGTCACATGTCATGGCCAGATCCAGATATAATGTATGTACTACTCAATGGATAACCAATACTTTGTTTACATTAAACAGGAGGGACCTTTCTTTGACAAAGCCAAATTGGTTAGGGTCCATGGTTAAGAGATTTTCAATGCCCAGATTAATGAGGTCTGAGATAACAATCTCAATAGATTTACATGGTGAGGTAGTGAGACTAATAGGTCTAAAGTTACCATGGTCAGTATTTGGGCCACCCTTGTGTAATAGCATTACAATGGCTGTTTTCAAGTTTTCATGAATAAAACCAGTAGAGAGATTAAATATGGAATTCAGACAGTCCATGATGCAAGTGGAAGAAGAATATGTAAAGTCTAATTTCAGCCTATGGACAGAGTCTGTGTTAGTTGTCCATAACAACAACACATAAATGACTGTTACATCATTCATTCTAGTAAATAATGCTGCAAATGAGCAATATGAAAGTCAATAACCTAAAATGCTTTGTATAAATCCAACCGAATGCTGATGTGTCTTTCGGCTCATCCCGGTTAGGGGTCGCCACAGCGGAACTCCGGTCCGCTAATGTTTGGTAGTGGATTTTTACGTGCCGAGTTACCAGCCCTGATGCACAACCTTCAACGAAGGCACGCCCATTCACACATGCCTCCACACAGAAGACGCTCTAGCTGAGAATCGAACGCGACAACGTCTTGCTGTGAGGCGACAATTCTACTACAGCACCACTACCGCAAAAGCAATATATCACAAAAATACAGGTACTTATTTAAAATGCTGTTTGGTGGGGAACAAACTCCAATGCAATACTCATGGGGATGTTACACCCTCCACATACATAGACACACACACACAGCACAAAAACTGCACTGAATTATTACATTTATGAGATAAAAGAGCTCCTGTGATAGGAGCAAGTCAATGTCTATTACATGAGCTAGTACTATCTGTTTTTTGTTTTCCTCCCCACAGCTGACTATCATTTGTTACCAGCTCCTGTTCTCATTCGCCATGTCTACCTGACCCACCTTAGCCTCCCATGGACTCAACCTGACCACAATTCTGGACCATAAAGGAAATCAGGGACACTGTTCCTTGCCAGGGTGTATTCCCTAATTTCCCATTCCTTAACAGCCTTGGCAGCCCTGCGCTCCCTGCCCTTCAGAGCTGCATGTGTGCTTCCTAACTGAGAATCTCATTGCTCATTCAGCACAGAGCTGGCCAGTCTCATACACTATATTCTGAATGGGGAGATGAAAAGTCAGCAAGCACAGGAGAGTAGTAGTGCTGAAACATGAATTCATCCTCAAGTCTTGGTAAGTACCTTCACAAGGTGGACCCTGTTTTTCACAAAGTCTCACCAAGGCGACATTGATATATAGACTGTATTTATATAGCATATATCATGGACAGAAGTAGATCCAAAGCTAAAAAAGATAGCTGGGTGCACAAGACCCAGGATAAAAAAGTGCCCAATCCTGGTAGACGTACTGGTGCCAGGAATGGAAAAAATTTCAGTGTAGAATCCTCAAAATACAGAAACATTCCTACAATGGGACCAGGCCAGGCCCAGGGGGAGGATTGCTATCCTGTCATAGAAGGAAGTAGCAGTCCACAAAAATCACAAAAGCTGATAGGCCAAAGAAGAGCCATAAAGATGATAGAATGTACTACTAAGGTTAAGAAAGTAATTATTTATTGTTGCTATTAGGCAAAAAGCCCAGAATTTCCAGATATAGGATATACAAAATGATTAAGAGATAAATTACAGGAAAGAAAAATACTTCCACAAAAAACACTTTCAGAAGCTTCAAATAAAATTTTGCCTTCATTAATACATCAGATTTTTGAAAAATAGTATATAGATCAAAAAACTTTGATCTGTTTGGAAAAAGAAGCATCTGAGGAAGTGCAAAAATGTAAACAGCAAAACCTAGATATTTTTGAAAAGTATAAAAAAGAAATATGGACATGGGAAAGAAAGAGATTTGATATGTTGCAATATTTATGCAAATGAGAAAGCCAAATTAATCAATATAAAGAATGCAGCCCCAAATATATTTGTAGAGAAACACAGGCAAAGGCATCCAGATATGGAACGTTTCACAATAAGAAAAATAATTTCACAAAGATGGAATGTAGAAAAGAAAATTAGTAAAGCAAAGTTAAAAAAAAATAGAAGTTGAAGTTATGAGGTGCTTGCAAAGTGAAGGATTTAATGTAGAAAGTCTAACACAGATTACTTTACAGCACAATGGAATGAGTCCTCAAAGTAAGGAGAAGCAGGAAGATCAGGAGACATCTGAAGAAGAAATATGGACATGGGAAAGGAAAAGAGATTTAGTTTGGTGTAATATTTATGCAAAGGAGAAAGCAAAACTAACCAATACAAAAAGAGCAGCACCAAAGATATTTGAAGAGAAATACAGGCAAAGGAATCTGGATATGGAAAGCTTTAAAATACAAAAAATAAGAAGACAAAGAGGAAAAGTAGAAATGAAGATTAGCAATGGAGAAGTCAAAGAAATAGAAACTGAGGTTATGGAGCACCTGCAAACTGAAAGATTCAGTGTAGAAAAATCTAATGCAGAAAGCACCACAACAAAGATAGAGCAATGGGTATCCTAATTAATGGGAAACCAGTGGAACAGGAAGCAATTGGTCAGGTGGCATATCAAGATATTTTGGAGCCTTCCACAGGAAACCAGTATAAACATTCACTTGAAGCTAGACAGCAAGGGAAGGAACAGGAAACTGTGGAAACTCTGATGCAGTCAATGTTGAGGAATGATAGGCCAGTGAGTTCCCACATGACAGAGCAATGGATGGCACAGGATGAAATTGAAGAGAATGTGCCACAGGAAGATGCTATAGAACTTTCTATAGAATGTCCACAGGAAATGGAAAACAAGGGATGTGCCCTCAGTTTGGAAGAAAATGAACTAAGAAAAGAGTTGCTTGATTTAATAGATATAGATAGATATATTAAGATCAATAAAGGAAACAAACAGCAGAAGGTCAACCCCCCTCCCCCCAAAAGTCAGAAGTCTGATACAACAAATGAACACAGCAATTAGGACTGTCCATAGAGATCCATGCAATATAACAGAAGTGAATAGAATATATTACTGTACAGCTAAACTAGTAACTGATAAAGTTCTACCACAAGAACACATGGTAGTGAGGGAAAGGAAGGGGAAAAATTGAATACCACCATGGATGTATGGAATAGAGAAAAATATAAAGCAGTTAAGACAAGAAGTGTCACTGTTAGAAGACTATAGAAGAGGGAATAGATCAACAAAAATACTAAAAAAGACAACAAGTTTGCTAACTGGATAAAAGAAGTAAAAGAAAGAATAAGAAGTTTAAAGCTACAGGATATGAAATGGGATGAAGTAACAGAGAGATTGAAAGAAAGTTAAGAAAAGCCTCTAATTGGAAAACCCCAGGCCCAGATGCAGTACCTAACTTTTGGTTAAAAGTATTAACATCTTTGCATGAAGATTTAGCCATGAGTAAGAACTATTTATATGCGCACCCCAAACAGACACCAACCTGGCTAACAACAGGTAAAAACAATGTTCTTACTTAAGAGTGAACCTGCAAGGTACCCTAAAAATTATAGACCAATAACTTGCCTTCCGACGACTTATAAACTATGCACGGGAATTGATGCAGAGTTTATAACCATTTAGAAGAAAACACAATTTAGGACAATTAGAACAAAAGGGCAATAAAAGAAGGTCATATGGAACAAAGGATCATTTGTTGTTAAATAAAGTCATAGTGGAGAACTGTAAAAAGGGGAAGAATCTAAGTATGGCATGGATTGACTACAAAAAAGCATTTGATAGTATCCCACATTCATGGATAAAAGAGTGCTTAAAAATGTATAAGATACACCCTACACTGATTGACTACACTACAGTGGGTCTATATTATTTCAACAAATACTTAAAATAGCAAACGCTGTTTAATCAACTCAATAAAGCTGAAATCCCTAAATCCTGAATACACGGAACAGCGATTTTTTTCCCAGGGAAAAAAAAAATCACTGCACCATATTCAGGACTTTCCTATTTCCTACACTGTAGTGTGATCCCGGAGTCAATATATTTAAGTAGGGGGGGGGTGGGGTTGAAGCCCCCCCCCACTTTATTTTGTGTTTTGATTTTTTTTTTTTATGGATCAATGATTTTCTTCCCTGGATAAAAAAAGTTGCTGTTCTGAGTGTTTGAGATTTAGGGATTTCAACATTAATGGGTCGATTAAACAGCGTTCACTATTTTAAGCATTTGCTGAAATAATATAGACCCATTACAGTGACCATGAAACAGTGGCAGACCACTTTGCAATTAAGCCATGATAATGGACAAATTATTATCCCAGGGATAAAAATTCAAAGGGGGATATTCCAGGGTGACTCTGTGTCACCGTTGCTATTCTGCCTTGCCCTTAACCCATTAAGCTGTCTACTTAACAGCTTAGGTCATGGCTATAATTTGATTCCTAGTAAACAACAAAGTCTAAAGACTTCTCATATTCTCTTTGTCGATGATTTAAAACTGTATAGCTCATCATATGAGGAACTAAAAGCACAGCTGCAGGTTGTCAAAACTTTTTCAGATGATATAAGAATGACATTTGGTCTTGATAAATGTGCAAAAGTAACCTTTAAATCAGGAAAACTGCATCACCAGTAAAACATCAGTTTGGGACAAGAATGTGAATTAAAAGAACTTGAGCAAGAGGGAATGTATAAATACTTGGGAATTGATGAAGGATCAGCAATAAAACATGAACAAATGCAAATAAAACTTAGTAAGGAATACTTTAGAAGACTTAAATTAATTCTGAAAACAGAGTTGACATCTAGGAACAAAATCCATGCTATAAACCAATTTGCTCTTCCCATCCTAAGTTACACTTTTGGAGTGATTGATTGGCCCCAAATCGCATTGAATAGATTAGATTTTCAAACAAGAAGGATGCTTCATGCTCACCAAATGATCTATAAAAATCAGTGCATACCAAGATTATATATTCCTTGTTCCGACGGAGGGACGAGCCTCCTTGAAAATGATTACATGTATAGATCTGCAATCTTGGGACTCCACACATATCTGCTGACCTCTCAAGACCCAAACGTAGTGAAAGTTTTGAAACATGAGGAGAATAAATCTAAGATGACTTCTTTGCTTAACCTAGCAGAAGCATATTGGCATCAAGCAGGAATGGAAATCAAACCAGAAGTATAATAAACTCAGGCAGCAGCTGAATGTGCCAAAAAACAAAAGAAAGAATATAAGGTGAAGGAAAAGGCAGGAAATGTGGAAAATGCATAAATATAGTTGCAACTATAGAAAACTTCTTGAAGAACCTCATGTTTATCAGGAACTAATGCAGGAATGATTAAAGAGAGGTGAATTTAAACCAAAAGATGAAAATTTTATATTGGCGGCCCAAGATAGTGGGCTATGTACATGCTGGTTTACAAAGTCCATTGAATATGTGGGAGAAACAAACAAATATAGGTTTTGTAAAACTGAACTGGAAACTGTCGCACACCTTTTTGCTGGTTGTGACATATTAATGGCAGAAGGACTGTATACTGAAAGGCATAATAATGTGGCAAGACTGTTGCACTGGGAATTGTGCAAACATTATGGTACTGAAGTGCCTGAAAAACACTGGAAACATGAGACACAAAGCATAACAGAAAATGATAAAGTCTACATCACATGGGATCATCCATTACCAACAGTTCAAAAGATAGATGCTAGAAAACTGGATATAG
>NC_056732.1:438741745-438756745 GCF_019279795.1 Protopterus annectens | reverse complement strand
AATGAATAAAGATCTGCAACACAGATGGAACATTATGGTAAGACATAACTTCTTTATCCGATGTTGTAAATCTTTATTCATTCCTTACTGTTATGACCGAGTCCCCAACTACTTGAGTCCTGTGTGGCCCTAAGAAAGGATATTCCTGAACACCATAGAACCAAAAGATGTTCGTCCCCTGAAGGCCAAATCCAATTTGTAATGAGTGATAAAAGTATGAGGTCTTGCCCAAGTGGCTGCTGCACAGATATCATCCATACAGGCTCTGGAATGAAAAGCCACAGAAGTAGCCATCAACCTGGTAGAATGAGCCTTTATTCTGGAAGGTAAGGATAGCTTATTCTGATGGTAGATAAAGGTAATGATGTTTCTCAGCGAGGAGGATAGAGTCACTTTGGAGACAGATTACCCAATCTGGGTCCCGCAAAGGCCACAGACAACTGATCCATTTTCCTGAAAGATTTAGTCTGGTGTAAATAACAACAAAGCTGCCTATGAACATCAAAGGTGTGCAACAGATACTCCCCTCTGTTAGAATGCTGAGGGAGGAAAACTGGCAGGTCAATAGACTGGTTAATGGAAAAACCTGAAATGACCTTGGGCAAGAAAGAAGGGTCAGTACGAAGGGATATTCTATCCCTGTGGATGTTCAAGTAAGGTCTCTTGACACTCAAGGCCTGCAACTCAGATACTCTTCTCGCTGAGGTAAGTGCTACTAGACGTAGAGTCTTCCATGACAAAAATTTATATCACAAGAATCAAAAGGCTCGAAAGGAGGGCATGTTAGTGATTGAAGTACCAAGGTCAAGTCCCAAGGTTCCATGGGGAGCTTATCAGGAGGTTTAACATGCAATACTCCTTTCAAAAAGGTCTTGCACAAGCGGTGTGACATAACAGAAGAACTATCAAATCCATTATGAAAATTTGAGATAGCTGTTAAATGTGCAGTGATTGTCGATGCTGAGGCTCCTGCATGTAGATGAGGCGTCAGGTATTGTAGGATCTTTTGAATAGGCATAGAGAAAGGATCTATGTTCTGATCTTTGGCCCAAATAGAGAAGCTAGTCCATGTACTAGAATAAATGTTCCTGGTGGAAGGTCTGTGTGAAGCCAGAAGAATTTCACGAACGGAGATGAGATATCAGGCAGCCTGGCAATCATTGGAAGTGGAGGAACCAAGCTGTGAGCTTGAGGCTGTGGAGATTGGGGTGAATCAGTCCCTGAGGTTGAGATAGCAGACCTTGGGAATGATCCAGGATCCACGGGCTGTGAATCAGATGAAGCCATAGGAATGGGAACCAGACTTGATGGGGCCAATAAGGGGCAATGAGGATCACTTTGTTTCTCAACCTCTGAGCTTTTTGGAGGAATTTTGGGATGGGGGAAACTGGGGAAAGGCATACAGTAGACCTGGGGGCCAATCGTGCATTAGAGCATCCATCTGGGGATCCCCCTGAGAGGGGATCAAGGCAAAGTAGCTTCTGCATTTGTTGTTTAAGGGGGAAGCAAACAGATCACAGCAAGGCTTGCCCCAGCAGCAGAAAATCCAAACTGCTATTATGGGATTGAGGGACCATTCATGAGGCATCAGGATATTCCTGCTCAGACTGTCCGCAATAAGGTTGGAACTCCCAGGAATATGCATTGCTATAAGAAAGTGGTTGGAAGTTATCGCCCAGTGCCAAATCCTCATGTCTTCCCAACACAGGGGGCAAGATCTGGTTCCACCTTGCTTGTTGATATACCAGACGACTGACATGTTGTCCGAATGAATTGCAATGGTCCCAGAAGGGAGGGATGTATGGAACGCTTGCAATGCTAAGAGAACTGCCCTCAGTTCCAGGACATTTATGTGCAAAATGGCCTCTATGGGGAACCAGGTGCCTTGGATCATCTTTCCCTGGAAATACCCCCCCACCCTAACAGGGAAGTGTCAGTGGTCACCGTGGCTGTGGGCTGGGGGAGACAGAATGGTCGACACCAAAGATTCGATTCTGACTTCATCCACCATAGCATTTCTTCCTTGCAAAGGTTTGTAAGACATATCATGTGGCCGAGTGGGTGGGTTAAGATTGACCACTGTGAAAAAAGAAGCCACTGTAGTATTCTCATGTGCAACCTCGCCAGTGTTTCTAGAGTAATGGCAGCTGCCATGGAGCCTAAGAGTTGCTGTACAAGGCATGCTGGTACAAAGGTCTGTGGAAGAAGGGCTTGGATTTGGTGTCTTATTGCCTGTGAGGAGGGAGGGAAGCTTGACAGGATGCTGTGTCAAAAACTGTTCCAAAGAATTCCAGTGTTTTTGTTGGGGCCATTTGAGATTTGTCCTTGTTGACTGTAATCCCCAAATGGACAGCGAGACCTTGAGTGTAAGAGAGGCTGTGGATTAGAAGATTCCTGGTCGGGGCGGTAAGGAGTCAATCATCTAGATACGGAAACACCTGGAATCCTTGTAGTCAAAGATGAGCTACTACAATGACCATACATTTGGTGAACACTTGGGAGACTGTCAAGAAATCGAATGTCAGTGCCCTGAACTGGTAGAGATTGTCTCCCAGCCAGAAGCGGAGAAATCTCCGGGAGTGGTGATCCATCTTTATGTGGTAATACGCATCCTGGAGGTCTATAGAGCACATCCAGTCATTTGACTGGTCTGGGATTTAAATCCAATGGTATCTGGTAGCCTTTGGATATTATTCTCTGCACTCAAACATCAGTAGTAATAAGTTGCCAGGCTGGTAGGAGCAGAGTAAATGACCCCTGACTGCTTCCAGTGAAAAGCAATCAGGCCACTGCTCAGGAGCACAGGTAGGGTCGGCTGGAGAAGGAATCTCTAGTGCCCTGGTTATGCGGACCCCCCTCTACCCCAAAAATGGCGACTTCCAGATGAGTTGCCCCCTCTGCCCCGGGGGGATTGCTCACCATGAGTGTCATGAAAAGATCCTTGGGATTTCTTGAACCACAATTTTACTCCCCTCTGGTTCCTGGAGTAGGACCTCTGGGGGGGGGGGTGGAAAAATGTATGCCCACAGCAGACAAGGTCTTTCTGTCTTTCTCACTTTGTGCTAGTGTGTCTCGTACTTTGGGACCAAAAAGTGCAGATTCGTCGACAGGTGCATTGATGAAGGAAGATTTAAAGGGGTCTGCGAACTCACACAAATGCATCCAAGCATGACGTCTCATGACCATGCCTGATGCGGCAGCTCGAGCTGCCCCCTCGGTGGTGTGAGATATCAAACACATAGAGGAGGTCTAGACAGATTCAGGGGTAGCTAGCTGCGAGTTGACAGTGTCACGCACCACATCAGGCAGTACCCCTGCCAAAGAGGAAGACATTTCAGAGATTAGGTCTCTTTGGAGATGAGTGAAGTGTGCCAGATAGTTCAGCGACTGAATGGCAAAGGTCGCTGAAGCATAGGTCCACTTCCCTAGTCTGTCCATGGCTCAAGACTCCCTGTTCGGAGGATAGACAGTGGAACTATCTTCTGCCAGTTCCCTCTTGGTGGCTGCCGCCATGACCATAGAATCAACCGTCAACTGCTTGGACCAGTTGAGCTGGTCTTCAGGGGTGGATAGAATTTTGTCCGGTCTCCGAGGGACAGGTTCTACATTGTCCTGGGCCTTCCAGGCATGCTGCACGATTAGCTTAATAAGCTCATCCACATGTGGGGTCACCCAGGAAGTAGATGGCTGGGCACGGAAGGCCTGCAAGAACACAGATTCCTCAGAAGAAGAGTTAGTGGACTTCCAGTCTCCCTGCTGCTTGAGGATTTTGAGAATGTCTCCAAATGAAATGTCATCTGAGGGAGACCGCGGGGACCCTTCCCCCTCATCGCAATCAGTGTCCTCAGTGATAGATTCCTCAGGGGAATCGAGGTGCTTCCTCTTGCACTGTTTCTTCCGAGGTGGCTCCCCAGTGGGATCTTCTGAGGAGGACTCCAGAGAAATAGTTCCCTTCAAAGGGAGGTCTTGCAGCTCCTGTGCCCAGGATCCCAAAGTAGGGCATTGGGACAGCTGCATGCTAGAGGGGGGTTCTGGTGCCAATGTCATTGATGCTGACTGTGAGCCTGCAGTGGCAAGAACCCTCTCCATCACCTGGAAAGCAGGCCTGCCTGAGGAGGGATGGGAGCCCAGAACACAGGACAACCTCAGAACCAGGGTCGCACCCTGCCCTGAGGAGCCCACCTCCAGGTGAGGAGCTCCGAGAGGACTGGAAGCTATCAGAGCTGTGGACATAGATGGCGCCAGCAAAAGAATAGGTGCTGGGCTAAGTACCAAGGTGCTGAAAGTCCAAACACTGCTCCAAGAGTGCACCAGCTCCAGCGGAACAGATGCAACAAGAGTGGTCCATGCCAACAGGAAAAACACTTTAGTCAGGGCTGATACAGTATGCACCGGGGTGAACATTGGTACCAAGATCTCTGTGGGCTGGGTAGAGGCCGGAGGAGGATAAACAGGAGAATATGCTGTGAAGGATTCCGAACCAAAGGGGATGGAAGGTCTAGCTGGAGTGGGCAATCCGCTAGCTGCCAGAAGCTGGTACACAACCCACATTCATCTAGTTCAGAAAGACTCCTGGTGGATCTAAAGGAGGCTGCTGAAGGAGAATCAGGTCTTTCAAGAAAAGGGCGAAACTGATGCCCCACAAAAGGGTTGTATGTTGGAGAGTATCTGGTTCTTGGAAGATACTCAGCTTTAGGAACTGAGGTCATAGTCTGTGGAGCCGAAGAAACTATCGGCACTGTGGCTGGGGATGGTGCTGAAGCAGGTATGGTCACGAAAGCCAGTGTCAGAACCAAGGACGGCACCAAAGCCGATGGTGCTGAGGCTGGAACCGAAACAGGAGTCAACATCAGAAGCGGCACCGAGGGAGAAGACACAGGACCTGTGCCGAAGAGGTCTGCACCGAGGGCACTGGAGAAGCATGGAACTGACTCAGTTCCATAACTAATGGAGATGCAGGAACCAAGTGACTTTGTTTTTCCTTGTGTTTCTTGGTCTTAGGAGGCAGTGAGACCTCCGACCCAGATAGAGCCTCTGAAAAAGGCATTTTGATTAAACCTTTCAGAATTAGCTTATTTTTGTGCTCTGCTAGAGTGTGATTACTAAAACTCGAACAAATATCACAATCAGTGTTTATATGATCCATGCCCAAACAGTAAATGCATCGAGCGTGGCCGTCCAAGTTGGGCATCTTACGTCCACACTTGTCACATTGTTTAAACCCCAACTTAACTTTGTCTGACTTAGTACAGGAAACAAAGGGCTATCCTAAAGGAAACAACTATAACAAGGGAAAGAAAATGAGAGAATGCCAATGATGGTATTTAAAAATGCCACAAGTGGTAAAGAAAGGCCTACCAAAGGCAAGAGAGAGGGACAGTACCAATGATGGTAGAGACTTAACTACCAAAAGTAAAGGGTTGGAAATAGAGGAAGGTTATAGGCGATAGTAAGAAAAGGTTAAACTGACTAAAAAACAACAAAGTTTGAAGAGAAACTACACAAAAATCACAAATTTCCACTTAGCTTTGAGACAGATGACTAGGCATGTCTGACGAGGAACGCGGCAAACGAGATCTGGAGAGACTATGAAAGGAGCATTATGGGTAAGTCTTAGCTGAGAGTTTTTAGCTGGTGCATGCTTGGAAATGGACGTGTCGGTTCTGAGGACAGAACCGAAGTCCTAACAGTAAGGAATGAATAAAGATTTACGACATCAGATTTATATATTACCCCTAATGAGAATAACTGGGATCACACCATAGAGAATTTGAAGGGACCCATGCACAGAATAAAGCATTTAGGATCTGCCTCTGTCCAATAGTAGTACAGGAGAGAGTCATGGGGTAAATTTTTCATTTCCCATCTATAGATTTGAGTTGCATTTTTAATATGGGCAGGGATGTGATTTGTTTCATGTGGATGGGGAGTCTGTTCCAGAGCAGCTGTATCCTCGGTGAGATATACCTTTCCCTCCAAACCTTTCTGTTGATGTTGCAGAAGACATTTAGACCCTAGACTGAGTATTTCTGATGCCAACTGTCTTGTTGATGTGTAGTGAATCCATCAGTATCATGTTGGAGGATGCCTTGTATGCTAGACACAGGTCACCTCTTAGCAGTTTGTAGGATATCTAGTATAGTGGCAGGACTTTCAGTCAGTCCATGCAGGACATATTGTTTAGACCTTGTATCCTTTTAATAAGATTTATCTGTGGGCGTTCTAGTTGTTGCATGAGTCTGGACAGACAGAAGACAAAGAGGGCATTATATTCCATGACTGGCTTAATGAGGGCTGAGTAAAAGTGGGCAATGCCATCCTTAGATCTAGACACAATCCCTTTGTTTATAAGATGCGCAATATAGAAGAACTTTCTTATGACAGTGGACACATGTTGATCAAAAGTTAGGTCACTGTCCACATAAGTTCCTAGATATGGAACAGCAGGTGCAGCTCTTAGAAGCATATTGCCGATGTGGTAGTTTCCTGGGGCAGATGACTTCCCAAAGGATACACAAATTTTTGGCATTTAGTTTCAGTGCATGATTTTGGCACCAGTTATTTATTTGGGATAAACCTTTCTGCAGGATGGCTTAAGTTATTTTGGGATTCAATTATCGCTCCTAGGTTGCAGTCATCTGTAAACTTAGTCAGATCCATTTCTTATTGGCTTTTACTTCAGAAAAGTAGATGGCACACTGGAGAAGTCCCTGCACAGAATCCTGGGGGACTACAGTGGTGAATGGTCTCTCTGTATATCTTTCTACAATGTAGAGAGAGACATACACACAAATATACATACACACATCTATATATTGTCACTATATATCTAACTAGTACAGTTGTGTAAGCAAACTTACCATAACAGAAGATGTTCAGATGATCACTGCTATAGTAGCTTAAGCTATATGGTTTATATTCTGGATAGGATATAACATCTGGCCAGCTTCCAAAGTTTCAGGGTACCTTCCACATCCACAAACCATGAGTCAGCTCAAGTTGAGCTGAGTAAAAAGACAGGTTTGGGCACCAGGCCCTTCAGAGGTTTCATGCTAACTGATGGAGGGTGGCTGAGGCCTGAGAGGACATTGCTATGAACAGCAAAAAATAAACAAACAAACAAAAAAAAACAAATGTCCACCCCTTGGCATAAAAAAACACCAGAAAACAAGGGGGTGGAGGTAGGGAGTGGCTACCACAGCAGTGACAAACAACCCTTGATAGAGGAGTAAGACAGGCCACAGGAAAGTAACTCAGAAATATTATAAAACCAGAGAAACACTGTCCGTGAATGGCTGCTGGTTATGTTGTTGGCACCAACTAGAAAACTTTTTCCACTTGCTAATATATGATTTTTCAGTAGCAGGCTTTCTTGCCTCCATTATTACCTGCTGCATATCCTCAGTAATCAGGTGTCTAAAAGATATTAAGATCCTATTACCCAGGCAGGAAGATGAAGTTCTTTGGTGTTGGGGTGTATCAATGTTTGGTGTTGGGGTGTATCAAACACGTCTGTTCTTGTGTGAGTAGATCCAGAATGTGAGGAAGCATGTGGTAATTGCCCCTGGCCAATTCCAAAAGAACGGAGAAACTGCAGTTGTGTAAAATCTTACCGTAACAGCAGATGATCTTGGCTTCACCTCTGCAGTATTAATTACATATGGAATTCCCTGCCGTGGAAGCCCGACGTCCAGCCAGTCTACCAAAGCCTACCAGTGCTTTAAGGTACATTGAACGTCACCTAAATGTTCCTCACGTAGCATAAGGCATAAAGGTGACGTTCAGGTGTACCATCCTCAGAACTGACTGCCCCAATAGGAACAACAGTCAATGGAAAATAAAGAGAACCTGCAAATCCAGGAAGGAAAAAGACTAGGGGAGGGAGGGAGTGAATACTGTAGAGTTGAAGGCAAGAACATCTACTGTTATGGTAAGATTTTACACAACTGTACTATGTCCATACATTCATCTCTGCAGTATTCAATACATATGGGAGAGTGCCAAAACTATAGTAGAAACTTGGGAGGAGGAAGCAGTACAACCCTTTTAAGAAGGCATGAAGAATGTCATTAGCAAAACCATTTCTAGCCCTGGAGATACCATCCAACTTGTAGTGTTCATTAAAGGTATGCATAGAAGTCCAAGTAGCTGCTAAGAACAAAATTAGTGTCTAAGCCCTTGAAAAAAGCATCAGAAGAACCCCCAGCTCTAGTAGAATTAGCTTTTACAGAATAAGGAAGGCTCTTACCATGACAAGTGTAACAAAAAGAAATAGCCTTTGAAATCCAAGTAGAACTAATTTGCTTGGAAATGGCTAATCTTAAAGACCTAGGATGAAAGGAAACAAACAACTGATCAGATTTTCTGATAGTTTTACTCTTATCCAAATAAAATCTGAGTTATCTATGCACATCCAAAGTATGCAGCACCCTCTTACTGACAGACTGCAGGGGGGAGGCAGTCAAATTAACAGACTGATTAAGTGACAGCTCACTAACCACCTTAGGCATAAAAGAAGGATTAGTACACAAGGACACCCTGTCCTCATGGAATATCAAAAAAGGCAGACAAGCCATAAGGGCTTGTAACTCAGACACCCATCTGGCAGAAGTAAGAGCTAACAAAAGAACTGTCTTCCAAAAAAAATGTTGCAAGGGAGGTGAAAACAGCAGCCTCAAAAGGAGCCTGACTCAATTTCTCCAGAACAAAATTAAGATCCCAGGGAGGAGGAATATATTAGGGATTGATATTAGACCTTCCTTGGAGGTCTAATATTAAGGATGCCTTTAATAAATTGCTTAGCCTCAAAGCTAGAAGCTAAAGGAGCAGTTAAAGGCAAGGCAGACAAGCAGAAAGAGCTGATAAGTGGGTATTAATAGAGGAATAGGCTAAATCAGCATTGAGCAACTCACACAAATAAGAGAGAACCAAAGGAACCTCCACAGTAAGTGGGTCCAGATTACAAGACAGATACCTCTTCCATTTAGATAAGTAGGATTTCCTAGTAGTAGGTTTCCTGGCCTCCTGCAGAACCTGGAGCACGTCCTCAGAAAAAAAAAGGTGTCTATGAGGAATCAAAAGCCTATCAGTCACAGTTGTCAGTTGGAGCATGGACATGTGGGGATGGATAAGAGATCCCTTGTATTGTGTGAGTAAATCCACCTTTTGAGGTAACTTGTGATGATTGCCCTTGGCTAAATGCAGATGTAGAGGGAACCAGTGCTGTCATGGCCAAAACAGAGTCACCGACAAAAATTTGGGAGCATCCTTTTGGAATGAGTGGAAGGGGTGAAATGCATAAAGAAACATCCCCTTCCAAGAAAATGAGAGGGCATTCACCTTCGACACCAGAGGACCTGGGACTCTAGCACAAAACAGAGGAAGATGATTATTCAGAGGGGAGGCAAAGGGATCTACTTGAAGAATAACCCACTGGTGATCAATGTCCAGAAACACATCCCTGTGAAGCATCCATTCTTGGGATTAACTGAAGAACCTGTTCAGAGTGCCTGCCACAATGTTCTGATCTGAAAGGATATAAACTGCCTGAAGAGTCACTTGACAGCCAGATCTCATACCAAAAGTGCCAACCGGCAAAGAAGGCAATATCTTGTTTCCTCCTATTTGTTGGTATACCACATAACTGTGGTATTGTCTGTGAATACCTTGAGAGGCCCCGAAGAGATGAAAAGGGAGCCCTGGATTCAGAAACAACTGTTGAATCCATCAGAGACATTCCTCCTTGAGAAAAGGAAGAAGAGGAACTGTAAAGTTTAGGGGATGTGCATGTTGAAGCCACACCAATTTCAGAAACCACTGGAATCTTCTCTTGTAGAGCTTGGCCTCAGGGAGCATCAGAATGATGGAAGCCAAAACCCAGAGCCCTCAGAAACTCCCTGGCTGTAATAGAGGCCAGGGGAAGAAGAGTCTAAAAGTAACAAATGAGAGTTAAGGCCTTTGGAGGAGGCAGGGATGCCAGCATTGGCACCATCTGAATCCTGCAACCCAGAAAGACATGATCCTGAGAAGGAGTCAAAGCAGACTTTTTTGAAGTTTATAGTGAACCCCAGGCTCTGAAGAAGAGAAATGGTAAAACAAAGATTTTGCAAAAGGATCTCTGGAGAGGATGCCTGAATCATCAGGTCATTCAAGTAAGGAAATATCTGGATCCCTTGAAGCTTGCAAGAAGCAATCACAAGAGTGAGGCATTTGGTGAAGACCCTTGGGCAGTAGAAAGGCCAAAGCACAGAACTGAAAATGCCAGGAAGCAACAGAGAAATGTAAAAACTTTCTGAAAAGAGGATGGATCAGAATGGAGATAAGCATCCTTGAGATTCAGAGACATCAGAAAGGCCTGAGTGAGGAAAAGAGGAAACAGAGTCTGAATGGACAACATCCAAAAGGGAGGCACCTAGAGAAAAGTGTTTAGATGAGAGAGGTCTAGAATCGGTCCCCAGGTACCCTCTTTTCTGGGCACTAGAAACATTCTTGACACAGGCGCCTCTTGAATAGTACCATAAAACAAGAGATCTTGAAGAACCTTTGGGAAAAAAGGAAGTTGTTCTTCAGAAAGCTGAGGAATGCCCATAAAAGGAGGACAGGATATCCACACCATAAAGTACTCCTGATGAATGACTGACAGAACTCAAGAATCCCTAGTGATTCAAAGCCAGATAGGAAGAGAAAGAGAAAGGCGAAGAGAAAGAGGAATGTGGCTGGGAACAGGTGGATAGTCAGACAGCATCTGGTTTGTCAGGAAAGGAAGGCTTCAGAATCCCTGCAGTCTGAGTGGCCTTAGCAGGAGAAGCCCATTTCCCACCGTTTTTACCTTTAGCAGAAGGGCGATTTTGCCTGTGAACAAAGGTTGGCTTAGAAGGGTAGTTTCTCTGAAATTTAGGTAAAGGAGAAATAAACATGTTTAAGCTCCTGTAAGCCCTTCCCCTTGTCCTTAAGAGACTTAAAGAAACCAGCAGCAGCTTCCCCAAACAAAAGTTTATTATTCAGAGGAGCATCCATCAACTCATCCTTAATATCATCACGTAAAGGTTGAAGCCTAAGCCAAGAATACCTCCTCATTACTGAATTAAAAGCAGCAGCCCTATAAGAAGCATCTGCTGCATCATAACTACAGTTGATTGAATGATGAACTACTTGAAAAGAAGTCCCTAGCAAGGAAAGGGCAGAAGATTTACTCTCACAGTTTGGAAGATCAACAAAAAGCTGACAAGCCTGAGAAAGAAGAGCCAGCACATACCTGGATATATTGGTCTGATAATTAATTGCCCTGAAAGCTAGGGTAGCAGAAGTGTAAACCCTCTTACCCAACCTGTCCCTCATGGATATCAGAGACCTGAGCACAATCCCATTTAAAAAATTCCATCATCCTAGAGATTGTGAGCCCTAAGGAAATTTCCTCAGAAGGAGAATCAGGGCTATTAGATTCCTCCATAGTTCAAAGGAGAAGGAATCTGAGTAGAATAAGTAAGGAATTATTCATCAGAATCCAACTCTTCCTCAGAAGAATTCAGTTCTCTGGGCCTTTTAAGAGGAGAAGAGGACCAAGGAGGAGCAAGAACCAAAACCCCTTGAGGAGGCCTTAATGATAATGAAGCATTAAATAACTCCTGAGTAAGGGCCTGCCACTCACTTTGTGGATCCCTAGGAGCAGAAGAAACATGTTTACTTTTCTGCTTCTTTTTTAGAGGAACATCCTCCCTAGAAAACTGAGAAGGCTCTGACTCAGGACGGCATTCAACATCTGTAGCAGGAACTTCTTCCTCAAGAAGAATCTGTGGAACCCCCCCCCTTGACCCCTCAGAAACAATCAACTGTGGTTCCCCATTAACAGCTGAAACAGACACCTGCAAAGCCTCATTGGACATGCTGCTCACCAGATCCTCAATGACCTCCAACCCGGTCGCAGCAGAGAAATCTAGTGATCGGGTTGGAGGTTGATGAGGATCTGGTAGCCAGGCAAGCCTTTGGGTTTGTAACAGCCTTGGCAGAAACACCTGGCAGAGGCTGGACAGCGGAAGATTCCGGTCTTACATTCTTCCCTGGAATACAAAAATGCAGTAGAAAAAGGCAGAAAATGGATGTAGGCAAACAGACCAATGGTTAGAAGCAGCATTTGGACTGGCGGCAAAGAAGTTCTGAGGATGGTACACCTGAACGTCACCTTTATGCCCTATGCTACACGAGAGTTTGGGTAACATTCAATGTACCTTAAAGCAAAGGTAGGCTTTGGTAGACTAGCTGGATGTTAGGCTTTCACGGCAGGAAATCCCATACGTAATGAATACTGCTGGCTGGATGTCAGGCTTCCACGGCAGAGAATCCAATACGTAATGAATAGTGCAGCGGAGAATGTAAGGACATCCACTGTTGCCTGTGCCTGAAGGAGGTCACCACAATGATCTTGGGGGATTTATTCTGAATCTTCAGAGGTACCCTGGATATCAGTGGAAAGGGTGGAAAAGCATACAGAAGCATTCTTGTCCAAGGAAAAGAAAAGAAAAGGCATCTGCCTTCCAGGCCTTCTTGCATGGAATCCTAGTGCAGAATTTTGTCAGCTGATTGTTCAATGAGGCAAAAAGACCTGCTTGAGGAACTCCCCACAGAGAGATCAAATCTTAGAAGACTACCTGGTCTAGTTTTCATTTGTGAATGTCTGCCTTTGTCCTGCTCAGCTTGTCTGCCACACAATTTTGCTCTGATTGGAATATAGGAAGCTTGTAGACTAAGATTGTACTGTAAAGCTATATCCCACACTCACATTTAAAAGAACAGCAAAGTCAGATGGCAGTAAATAAAAACATATATTCTTGCTTAAAATGTACTTTCCCATACAGAAAAGTAAGTTAAAACATCACAAATAACGTGGAAGGATTTTCCCAACAGGGAACTTATATGCTGAGCAATGGAACAGCAGAAGCCAACTGTCAATCATCAAAAGCCTGCCCGCAGAGGAACAATCTCTTCAGTGTAAGAAAAGCTTTGAGGGATGGGTGCCCAAACTTGTTTTTTTTTTTTTTTTTTTTTAGTCGGCTCAGCTTGAACTAAGTAATGGTTTGGGCACGTAGAAGGTGCCCTGAAGCTTTGGAAGCTGGCTGGCTGTTATATCCTATGCAGGATATAACACATATAGCTTAGGCAGTGATCAATATGCAGAACATATATCTTTATTTAACATACATATATATATATATATATATATATATATATATATATATATATATATACATATCAACATCTATTAGGGGAGCAAATCACCTCCTGCCTGTGCTTTTTTTTCGGCAGGCTCAGTCTGATGATTACAGTTTCAGACCATATTCTCAAATATCACCCACTCACTCCATTCAACATTAATATTTATTCTACAATTTCCACATCTTATGTACTTCCCTGCTTATCATATGCCTTTCCATCTCTTTCCTGATAGCTTGTAGAATTTCAACTTCTTCTTTTACTGATGTTTTTTCCCCATTTTCCCCTTTTTTTTGTTTTTTTTTTTTTTGGCTAATAACATTATGAGTGAAACTATGCTGGACTTTGCCTGGACTCAACTCAGGATCCCAACTTAGTAACATTATAAAAAATGAAGCAGCATAGGAATCTGTCTAGTTCCAACCTCACCACCATGAGTGTTGAGGAAAAAAAAAACACAGAAACCGGTGGTCTTAAAACTTGGTTAATGAGCTCAGTCAAAATAATTCCCCAAAATCATGAAAATCAGGTAGTGTTCCAAAGAAACAAGCTTGTATTTGTAACAGACAAGCTCTCCTCAGTAACAAAAATCAGAAACATTTTATAATGTTAAACATATCCGCTTTTATACATTTAGAGGTATGTATGGGAAATATATACATTGTTTAATTTTAAACCAGCCTATTCAAGACAAACAATATAAACAGGGTTGTAAAAAGTGCATTTTAGAACAGCTAGCACCCACCCCCACACTACTACTACTGATTAGATTAAACTAAATCCTAGTTAAGGAAACCACTACCTACCTATCTGCAACCTACATTCCCAAATCAGGTATTAAGAAAAGCATAACATGCACATAAAAAGACTGAGGTCAGAATTCAGCAAAGCTAACATGGAATTCTTTACCATGTGTGCATCTCTCTGTGATGCGTACATGGGTGCGAACAGTTTTAGATTCAGTAAACCCTGTTTGGCAGTGTGTAAACACACTCAAACAGGGAAAATTCAGTAAAATGCAAATTTTGGCTTAAGTAGCCAAATTTCATGCAAATTAGTCAGCTGTAGCGATCCAACAAGACAGAATGCATCTGTGTAGACTCCGTGTCTGTGTCAGTAATGTACATGGAAATTTTCAATGTACAAGAGTCTACACTGCAAGAAGGGAATGTAAAAGTCCACACATACGGACATAATTCCCCTGAAAAGGTAAGATCACATACATAAATGTGAAAAACATACATTGTGGATGTCTGAAAACAGTAGGGATTACGTGAAATTATTATTTTTTTAATATTTTCCGCATGTTTGCACTATGCGCTGTATCATGCAAACATGCTTAACATAAAAATAAAAAAGAATTGTAAAATAACACTTATAATGTACATCAGAGAAATGTATCGTAAGACCCTGTGTCGGGTCTGTACAGTGGTGCATTAGTGCTGATACTCAGCTTACATGGTTATGAACCGTGTAGTTTCCATACTGTCAGCATGAATATTATTCAAATGATGGGTAAATGGCCTGGATTTAGTGAACTGTTAAGGGAGCAACCATGCCCGGATATCCACTTTGTGTAGGCTCCTACACGGTTGTTATATTCCCACTGGATGTGGATGCCATCAGGGGAGTGTGTCATGTAACTTTCCAGACATTTCATGCTTAGTGCACGTTTGTGCAGCGAGGCACTTGCTGCAAACTGTTTGGATGTAGCTTAGCATGCTTGTGTGAGCAGACCACCCACGTCACAGTCATGACATTGTTGGCTATAATACAAACTGGATATATTCAATT